>NC_135874.1:1592500-1652500 GCF_031162955.1 Sander vitreus | reverse complement strand
AAATCATTGTTTTATTCATTTTTCTTCGCACAAACACCATCCATTCTCTGGTTGCAGCTTTTCCAATGTTGAGGATTTGCTGCTTTTCTCCGTTTTATATCATTGAAAACCGAACATCTTTGTTTTTTAAACATTTTTAGACAGCACAATTAATCATTTAACGTGAAAAACATCAGCAGATTAATCAAGTTTGTGATTTGGGGCTTTCGAAATAAAATGACTTTTGACTAAGAAGGCAGTTTTTCGAAATACTATCCCTTACATCCACACTGCATCTTAAACAACTTTAAATCTCTGCATGGCTGACTTAATACAGCCAGTCAGCTTCATTCAGCTCTGATCAAACACACACTGTCTGCTACATTTCAGGATGCATTCGGTGAAGTTGTACATCTCGATCAGTGAGTCACTCTCACTTTCTGCCTGCTGCATCACCAATGGCAACGACGGCTATTTGAAGAGCCGTCAATGCTTCTACGCTTTCGCCACCTGGTGAATGCCACCAGTGGAAAAACTACAATCATTCCATCTCAGAAAAATCCTAAAAATGTATAAACTAGAGCTCTGCTTACCTGTGCAAAGGGGCACTGGAATCCCCATGTACCATCAGTCCCTCACTGTCTCTCTCTATCGCTCTCTCGCTCTCTTTTTCGGTCCAGCCGGCTAATGGCAAAAACACTCCGGTGCCACCACAACACATGAGGAGGGAGCGCAAGACAACGGCGGCTGGTCAGGCGCATGGCAGCCAAGCACCGAAGCCATTCCCCTCCCATGCCTCTTACATAAGAGACCAGATGACATCTGAACAGGCCCGAGGAGGGTGGGATTAAAGAACAAGGGGGAAGACGAGAGGAGGGGGCACGGCGGACAACAGGGACAGCAACAGAAAGGGAGGAAGAGGAGGGAGGGAGGGAGGGAGGGAGGGAGCTGCTGTTCGACAGGAAGTCAAATAGGCAACGGCAAGGCAGAAGTGAAGTGAGGGAACAAACACGTACAGGAATACACACATGGGAGATAGAAAAAAAAACTCTTTACTTGAAGGTATCTACATAAGAGTGACATGACACTGTCATGAACACATGACACTGTCATGACACATGAAACGTAACTGACAAAAACCGAATGACACTTACAGAAGCGTTATGACTTGTTCATAATGTTTATGACACGTTCATGACAGTGTCATGTCTCTCTTCTGTAGATACCTTCAAGTAAAGAGGCTGGCAGGAGGAAAGTTCAAGGATCTCTCGCCTGTGGTCCGAAATCCAAAACAGCTGCAAAAGCCAAACTAACTTTGGGTATGAATGCAATACTGCATTACTGCAATACTTCATCTTAACTCATGTTACCAGCAGGTAAGGGGCATTCACGCCTGATTTCACTCCACTAGAACAGTTTGAGGACTTGTAAAAACGATCACCAGCTCCCAGAGCCTCTGTGACACTTTTTTATTAGTATTATTTTTTTAATGGACAGGACAGTTAGGTGAGAAAGGGGAGAGAGAGAGAGAGAGAGAGAGAGGGGGGAGACATGCAGGAAATGGTCACAGGTCGGACTCGAACCCTGGACAATCTGCATCGAGACACAAACCTCTATGTATATGTGCGCCTGCTCTACCCACTGATCCAACCCAGTCACGGTGACGCTAAGATGTATTTGCAGAGCGGAATGACAAAGCATCTTTCATGATGACTAAACACAAGAAACTAAAATAGATCATATATGGCGTTAAAGACTTGCAACTGGCCATGTGAGTAATTAGGACGCCAGGTTATTTGACCACTGATATTATTAGGGCAGCAATAAACGATCATTGGTATTACCAATTAATCGACAGGCTATTTTCTTGATTAAAGAATGAATTGTTTGATCAATACAATATGCTTTGTCCGCCTGACAGTTTGAAACCCAAAGATGTCCAGTTTGTTACCACTGATGACTAAGAAGACCTAATTCAGAACATATTCTGATTTTAGCAGGGACTTGTGGTCAATCCACCTATCGTACTACTACTTCAAATCAATCCATTTTGTTTGTCACGTTTGTACGAGGTACAATTCCAATGAAATGTTATCCCATCAGCTCCTTTGCAGCTACTTTTGCATGATGTCATGATTCAGCTCTGCACACTGTGCACACACACACACAAACAACAGATTCATATTCAATATCTGTGATTACAAAAGGGGCGCTACAATGCATCATTCATGGCAAACACAGGAAACGTCCTTAGAGAAATGTATCAATTTCAGGCTAAATATGCAGCCATTAACCGACTCCAGGAGCCAGAACCAAGCACGTTTCCTGCCTATCACGGCAACAAACGATTCGTGCACAACAAAGAGGCCAGGTTATTGTACATATCAATTCCATGGGTTACTGATGAACAGATAAGTGGTCCCGGCACTAATTGCATCAGTCCAAATCCCAGATGTACTATTTCAAACCCTTCTACTACTCACTTCTTCAGAAAGTCAACTGTTGCCATTATTGACTGAATGCTGCAATCTGACGTCTAATTGGTAGGATTCTTTCAGGGCATAATTACACTGTCCACACAGTCAAGAACAAATGAACTCAGCAACTTTCTCACACACACACACACACACACACACACACACACACACTACAGAGTTGATAGGAAGGAGGCAGTTACTGCACCAGTGTCATCATAAACACAGGAGACATTGGATGTTAAGCTATCTCAGCAACATCTTGTGACATTCAAAAACCTTGAAGATCAACCAGCATGACAGCACCAAAACTCGCATGCGCGCACACACCATTCATTTTTGAACTTATTTTAAATAACCTTGTTACAGTAGTATTTTACTCATTTACTACAGGTACTAGAAATCTAGGAATGCCAGTGTTGTGACACTATGTTGGCTTGTACAAGAAAACATGACATAGCGGTGGCATTTTCTTTGTTTGTCAGACACAGTATAAGCTCATATCAAATTATCACCACACATTTGACAGTTGGCTTCACTTGACAGGACAGCTACACTTGACTCAAAAGGACTTTTACAACGCATGGAAGATCAGCATTTTACTTTAAGCAAACCTGCCCATGACTAGGGCTGCACACAAACAAAATAACAGTTTTTTTTTAAAAGCGTCAGTGCAATATCACCTTGCGCAATAAACACATTGCAAAATACACTCATGGGTGTTTTGTTTGTTGAAAGACTATCATTAGAAAACTGGACATTAAAATGTAATTTTCATTCTTCTTTTTTTTGAAGATGTCTTGTTTGGGTTCAGTTCAATGTTCAATTCGTTCAATGAAATAATGTTGCAAATAATTTCATTTCCATTTTTTAATTCAACAAGCCATTTCTTGGATTTTAGCAGTTTACTGAAAGCAGCAGAAAGGCAGAACTGAGTACACTTTAACATCTGTTTGTTCACATGCAACACCGTTATCACATATTTCTTCATATTGTGCAGCCCTACCCATGACAGAATGCTTCCCTGGTATCAGATCTGCCCTGGAAACATCAGCCACTAAGCCACCACCTAAGCCACATAACATAATAAAGATCATATCCATAACAGTGTCAGTTGATGTTACTTATTTACTGTTACCAGCCAAAGCAGCAAACAGGGCAGCTAAACTTGTCTCAGGCCAGATTTACAGGGCTTTTTTTTTTTTTTTTTTTAAATCAACATCAGTATATTCAACAACGTTATTAAATATCTCATATTTTCTCATATCGTGCAGCCCTGCCCAGTACCGAATGCTTTCCTGACATCAGCTCTGCCCTGGAAACATTAGTCACTAAGCCACCACCTAAGCCAAATAACAAAATAAAGATCACATCCATAACAGTGTAATTTGAGGTTACCTATATTTACTGTTATCAGCTAGATAAGCAAAGTCTGCCATCAGCTGCATGGGGTCAAAAATCCAGCCTAGTTTAGGATAGCTGTCGTTAGCTTGGCCATGTTGGGCCTGGCAGCAGCAGCAGCAGCAGCAGCAGCAGCAGCATAATATTCAAAACTTGACAGCGCGATAACCTCACTAACGTTAGCTAGCGTTAGCAACGATAGCTTCCCGATAAACCGTTACAAAGCGTATGCTATTAACGCTTATTTCGTTAGCTAGCTAGTTGTCTCCTCAGAGAACACAAAACACGTACATATTATTGACATTGACACAATGCAGCCTTTTATCACCCTTTCAGTTTTTTATTTGAGCATTTTTTGGTTAATGCTACGGCTATCGCGGGTTAGCTCAAGTTGAACATGTAGCCTTAGCTTATTAGCCACCACCGGCTAGTTTTCAGTGCATCTAGCTGTTAAGAAAACATTGAATGGATAATAAACATGTGTGCTAATAAAATAACGTTACCTGGGCGGACTTGGGCGATCACCCATCATCCCAGATGTAAATACAGGGGGCAGTGCTAATGCTGCTACCGTTAGCTAGCGCTCACAGACTGACAGACCGACTTGGGAAACACACACCGTCCCGAGTCCCGAGTCCCGAGTCCCGAGTCCCGACCCCGACAAGCTGCAGCCGACCGAGTGGTTGTTAGCTCTCCAAACGTAGTACTTTACCTTGATCCTCTGTGGTTCGCAACGGAGAAGGCGGCGGAGGAGTTATCCTATGTTTGGAGATCTATCTAGCTGTGAGACTACCTCCAGCTCGGTGCAAACAGCAGGAAGATCTGGCCTGAAACAGCCAAACCCACGAGTACCTTTTTCCTTCCAACGGAATAATCCTCAAACTCCCATTAATAACAAAATACGGCTATATAAAACGATTATGATAACGCAATTACATTCCTGTTAATGATTCAATTGCTTGTCTTCCCCAAACCCCTGGATTTTGGTGTTTTCCTTAGCTCGTTTATGATTCGGGGCTGTTTCTTTTTCACCCTATTGTCAACACTGGCACACATAACAGACATGCACAGCAGCGTGCTTGACGGGTTAAGATCGACGTACGACGGCGATTGGCTGCCGGGAGCAATGTCAAGCGCTGTGATTGGACAAGGGGCGGTGTCAATCAGAGTGCAGAGGGAAATGAGGCTCTGAATCCGCCGGTTAGGTGGAGGAGAACGGACAAGGAAAGGCAGAAAGCAGTGTGCGCGGAGTATCTCCGCTACACAGCGCGCAGGAATGAGGCTAAACCTGTCCGAGGCCATGGGCCCAGCCCTTCGCTTCTACACTTTTTTACCCGCACTTGGACGGCAGAGTTGACCCAGCTTTACTGTACATTGACTATATTTCCAGCCCGCTGCGGAGCCGAAGCAGCGCGGTGTGAAGGAAGACTGGTTGTGGATTTCTGTGCAAGCACCGAGATTAGAGAGGGATATGTTAGCAGAAAGAGAGTTACATAACTATATAATATATAAGTCTACCAGGGGCGGTGCCAAACGTTTTAAACATTTGGGGCTACCCCCCTGTGGAGATTTTCTCCCCATTTACATCATATATGCACAATTCTTCAAGCCATTTTATATTAGAATGCCTAAAAATCTGTCCATTATTTGGGAAAAACATGATAGTTGCCAAAGAAAAACACCTTCATGTAAAGCCTACACTCTATTTTATATCAAATTGATCTCCAACTGTCTTTATCGTTCTGAAACAATAACACAACAAATGTTGAGGATGACTCCTGCCACCTTAAAAGAGGCACACATTGTCTGATTACTATTTTTTAATTACATAACGTAGGTAGGGTAGGAATGTGGCATGAACAGCATTACTAATCTCGAAACCTATTTTTGTTATAGTATGCTGGAGTAGAGTTCACACAAAGCATGTTACAAATCTGCTACGTTTGCATCCATCCCATAATAATCTGGGCTGCTCTAAATGCAAATCAAGGATCCCCAACAATGCCAAGTAAACGTGGTCTTCAATAATCTGAATTGAATATAATAATAATTTTTTTCTCAATTATATTACATTTCTGTAGGGAGTAATAGTACTACTACTAGTAGTAGTATCATAGAACAACCCCCCCATGACAATCATACATATACATATAAATGGCGATATTTCCCCAGTAACAGAACTTTTGCTCCATTGTTTTTAACTACAGCGGATTGATTTCTTTTTGTAGTCTTATCAAAAATGTCAAAGTTATAACTGCTCTAGAAATGCATACTTCTGTCTGCTAGTATGATTTGGAGAATAGTGTATATTTGCTTCAATCATAGAAGTGCATCTCTTCCAGAAGGAATCTCCTGTATATGTGCATTTAATAACGCAATGCCTCTCATCACCATGTAAATATGTTCTGTTTCATTAGAAGGAGGTGTGAATCACCACACTTTAATTTGAGAGCGAAAGCTGCTCCCTCAGCGCGATCCTGCTGTGATGAGCTGCTCCCGTGACTTCCACCATGGGACGCAGTAGCAGCAGTCGCCCTGCGGCAGCTTTAAAGGAGAAATAGTATAACAACAGCAAAAGCTCACTTTAATGGACATTTTGACAAATTAGTAAAAAATTATAATTTAAAACTGAAAATGTCAGAGAAATCGCAGCTGTGTCCCAATACCATACTAACTTCACAGAATGAATACAGGGTTTCACCTGCTATTATAAGACTTTAAGACCATTTTGGGCACCACCTAAGCCAAATGAATGTAAAATCAACGTGAGCATCAGATCTGATCATTGGAGTTGGTCCAGGTGGACTTCTTTAGCAAGTTTTGGCTATACGCTTTTTAAATGTTATTTTTCTATCATCTTCTCCATCTTTACCGATGCTTTAGATACAGATGTGGTGGTGATAATAATGGTCCTAAATTATGTTTTTTTGCATTTTCCACACTTTGGCGGCCATGATTTTTCACCTTAGGAGGTTGAAATTCGGCACGGAGGTCAAGTGTGTGTGTGAGGTGTGTCAGTGCCTGATAGAATTGCTTGGTTTCCCCCCAATAAAACATGATATACAGCCTATTTGGTACAGAGAAAACCCTATGAATAATAGCCTACTGGTTATAACAATCAGAGGTAAGGGTACTCGTACTTGTTGATTTGATTTGTTTTGTTTTTCTGAGATCTTCCTGGGGTTGCTCTGAGTAGGTTTACATCCTTGAGCATTAGTTTTGTCCTCCAGCGTGAACATACTTCGTACCCCAAACCTTCTGGTATGCAGTACAAAATTGAGACACAGGGGTAGTTTACTTTTCACCTTGCATTAACATGCAATCTGCATCTGGATATGGAATCTGGATCAGGAAAATGCAGGCTGGAGAAGCAGCATTCAGTTTCAGTGCACCACATATCAGGGGTGTAACGACGCATCAATCTAGATTGATATGTATTTTCAATGATCAAATAGAAAACATAATAAATATCATCTTTAAGATGCGCCTTTATTTTGAAATTCCCACTTTATATTTATTCTTTTGCTGGGCTGAATGAGGGTTTCTGCCACTGAGTCAGAGAGTGATGGTCAGAGTCTGGAGATGTTTTTTAGATGAAAAAAGGCTGATTTGGTGATGGATTTGATGTGAGTATGGAAAGAGAGGGTGGAGTCCAGGATTACACCAAGGTTGCGGACCTCAGAGGATGGGCAGATGGCACACCCATCAACATCCAGGATGAGATCTCCAACCTTGTGGAGCAGGGCCTTGAGGGCCACAAGCAAGAGCTCTGTTTTATTGCTGTTCAGTTTGAGTAGGTTGGTCAACAGCCAGGCTTTGATGAGAACAGTGAAATAACCAAAAGATGTATCCTGGAATTCATTCAAAACTTGAACTTGTTTAAATAAGTAATGAATAAATATTGTTACATTTGACTGCAAGACTCAATTACATTGTTAAATAGTAATTATTTAGGACTTTAATGTAATGTGACCAAACCTTCAATATGCTTTATGTGTCGACATCAAGAATAAATATGTTTTCTCTCACAACTAAAATGTAGAGCTGCCCCCCCCCCCAGAGTCCAGTCAGTACGACTCACACGGCGGTTTGTCTTGCTTCCTTCTTTTCTTTCTGGTAGCCGTGTTTTTTATGCGGCCTGGATTTGAGGCTCAACGCTGATTCGGACTTCATTGACTTCCTTTTCCCTGTGCTGAGCTCCTCCCCTCCTGGTTTCCACAGCAACAGCTGAGCGTCTTCTCCCCCGGTGACCAGAGCCTCCGCCGCCGCGTCCCACAGGAAGCAGCGCACCGTGGAGGCGTGGCCGCCCCCCAGGGTCCTCAGCAGGCGAAGCCCCCCGCCGTCACACTCCATCAGGTGGAGATCCCCGCTGTTCTGCCCCCCGACCACCAGCAGCTTCTGGGCCTCCTCCAGCCACCCGCCCCCCACCAGGTAATCCACGCCTCCCCCGTCGGCCAGCAGAGCCACGCCGCGTGCGTCCGCGGTGCTGAAGACGGTGAGGGGCTCGTCTGTGTCCAGCTGACCCAGATCCCACAGGTGGAGCCCCTCGTCGTGGCTGAGGCACAGCAGCTGGGTGTAGTCGGCGCCGCACCAACACACCGAGCCGGCCGACGAGTCGCTGTTACAGGTTGCGAGCAGCGCCTCGTCCTCTGCTCCCCGGCTCAGGTCAAACACATTCACGAGGCCGTCCGTGGAGCTAGACGCCAGGCGGTCCCTCTCTCGAGGGTGGAAGCGCACGTGTGTGATGTCGTCACTGTGTGACTCAGAATACACACCGAGGAGGCCACCACCTGGCTTTCGGACATCCCAGAAAACCAGGAAGCTGTCCTCGTCGTTGACCTGCTCGGTGCCGGCACACAGGAGCGCATCGCTGCAGCTCAGGTCCAAGCTGCAGTAGCTGTGTGACGGGTCGCTTCTAAACACCTGGGCTGCCTCCGTCCCGGGGCGGCGCACGTCCCACCCCCGGACCGTCCCATCAGCAGAACCGGAGTAGAGGAAGTCAGGGGAGGCGTGGGAGAAAACAACCCCACAAAGCGGCCCACTGTGGCCACGGTACTCTCCCAGCAGGTTCAGAGAGTCCTTGTTGTGAAGGTGGACGGTGAAGTTGGAGCAGGACACGGCCAGCAGGCCGGCCGGCTGCTGCAGGGCCACGTCCAGCAGGTAGGTGGGTTCCTCCGGAAGAGAGCGCCTAGCGATGGACAGATCTTTGAGCTTCTCCTCCAAACCCTCCATGGCAGCTCAGCGTGAAGAGATTCAACCACACTGAACAGGAAGACACATTTAAAAGTTGCGTTTCAGAAGCCAAGAATTACATTTAGTCCATTTAATCTCTCCGAAAAGCACACACCTTATGAAAAATGATGCACAACATAACAGCAATAATTGGTTAATAGGTTGCCTCTTCTTTTATGGCAAGACTCAATTCAAAATCCCGATCCTTTAATGTCTACTTGCTTATTGGCCATGCTGGTGCGCACATTAGGACTCACCTTTGGATGTTTTAGAAATCATTAGAAACCATTTTGCAATTCGGCATACAATCAGTAAACCAAATATGATTATAAACCAGGTCAATTTATTGCAATAACGTGTAGTTAGGTAGATGTGACATATGCCGAATTAGGCACAGCCAAATAGTAATCTGTAATGGTTCTAACTCGTATTCAATGTTGTTTTTATAATTACCATTAAACAAAGAAACAAAAAATATTAAAAAAAATGTAAATGGAGTTTGACATTGGCTTCTTTACCTTTGAGAGATTCGAGCAGAAATCGGGTCACAGTCCCCGTTTGAATCCTAGTTATTGTGCGTGTGTTATGTGTGATTATTAATGTGTAATAGGTTGTTATTTTCAACCTACCTCTTTGCCAGAAATGTCCACAAAATAACTCAACTTTGTAGATTACTTAGACACGTCTGTCGCCATTTTGGACACAAAAAACCCGCAATAGACTTTAAAGTTATTATGAACTATTTTAACATTAACGTTATTGAAAAACCTGCTAAATAGTGGCGTCACACCACCAGCTGAAACTTGAAAACACGCATGGAGGAAATACTCTGTGTTACCATATTTACGGTCGGGTCGTAACTCTCCCTCAATAAAAGGTTCCGCTGGTGTTTGATAACAAACTTTCAGATATGCTAATGTTTAGCGAATTAAAAAAAGAATAATAATCAAATAAGGAACTGAACTACCAGAAGACGTTGCTGTTAAATCAAACATTATTCAATATATTGTTACTTTAAAATAAGTTTTCTGCCAACTTTGATCCTATTTCAGGTAGGCTACGTGCCTTCTTTTACACGTTATTACTTAGTTTTGTTTTATTTTTGAAACTTAGTTTAATATATAATATATAAAATATATAAAACATAACATTGTTTCCTCAGTGTTATTAATAAAAAAAAAGAAATGTCTCATAAACTGGATTTGGGTTTCATCTGATAAAGGATAATTCATATTTTTCATTTTCTGTTTTTTTCCTTCCCATAATACCAATTACTGTAAATATGTAATGACTTACCTCACTGTAGAGGGATTTTGATATAGAAATACTCATACATGAGTTTTTAGACATATATTTGACATGTACCACTTAAGGTGGATTAGAACTTGAAAAATTGTGATTTTTCTATATTATTTGTATTATTATTATTATTATTAGTTACATCTATACGGAAACGCAAAGCCTTTAAACCCTTTCAGATGTTTTAGGATGTATGAATAGTAAGCCTATATCCTGAAAAAGTTAAGGCATTGTAACTACTGACAACCAATATATAGTAGGCTATAAATATTCCATCTTGTATAATATAAAAGAGCCTTTATTTTACATCTTTAAATGAAGTCCTTTACAGAATAGTGAAATCTTTAGTTCAGGCGTGAGTCCGGAGTCATCCAGCAGGTGGCAGCAGCAGCTTTCTGTTCTTTGTAATAAGGAGTTGATGTAATAACTAAAGAGTTCCAGCTGACCCAAATCTGAAGTGGCACAATTTTTGACCATAATTTCAGGTTAAAATAAGACCATGCAGACAGAAAATAGCTTTCAAAATCTGTAGGTGGACCCTGAGCTGTAATTCAATTCAGTTTTATTTATAGTATCAAATCATAACAAGTTATCTCAGGACACTTTACAGATAGAGGAGGTCTAGACCACACTCCATGATTTACAAAGACCCAACAATTCTAGTAATTCCCCCAAGAGCATGTATTTAGTGCGACAGTGGTGAGGAAAAACTTCCTTTTAGGAAGAAACCTGGGACAGACCCAGGCTCTTGGTAGGCGGTGTCTGACGGTGCCGGTTGGGGGTGTGATGAACAGTGGCAATAATAGTCACAATAAAGATAGTAGTCGTAGTAGTTCATGTTATAGTAGGGCACAGCAGGGCGCTATGGAGTGTAGTGTGGCACAGCAGAGCATGGGTGACGCGGCAGGACGCAGCAGGATGCAGCCAGACACTGCAGGGAATCGCAGAGCGTAGCTTGGTGTAGTAGGGCCACAGCGACAGCTGCACCCAAGACCCAGGTCTTGGTGCCACCCTATTCCAAGGCGATATTCTGGATGGAGAAGAAACATAAGGAGTCCGGGGAGTAAACTCCCCAGAGCTAGGTTAGTAACAAGCATTTCTGGGACTATGATGGACACAAAAGGAAACAAGTGAAAGAGAGACGAGAGAGCAGCTCATTGTGTCCTTGGAAGGAAAGAACTTCCCCAGCAGTCTAGAGTTATAATAGCATAACTAAGAGAGGCAGGCTAAATGTCTGCTCTCACAGTTAAAGGAAAAACCTTCAAAAGAAATCCTGCTAACAGACTGGACCGAAGACACTGATGGAGATTAAAACCAAGATATTTACACCACACCACCACAACATCACACCACCACACCACACCACAACATTACACAACACCACCACACCACAGCACATTACATTACATCAAATCATCACACCACAAGACAGACCTCCCCTGCGACCATTTCACAACGTTGACATGTTTAAAACCGCGAGCTTCTGTGGTTTACATATGAGGAGAGAAAAGAATCCTGTGGGTCAGATTAGAGTGGAGTAATATGAATGACCTGTATGGTTGGATGGTTTGGAGGACTGAATGGATGCACATTACCATCTGTGGATAACACGCTAAAATGATTCTTTAATTTTAAACTGTCAGATTAAATCCAACAATAAAATCTGCAGATATATATAAAAATAATACGTTGAAACTGCATTAAAAATAATCCTCTACTGTTCACAAATGAAAAACCGAAACTGGTTTTATAATGAAAACAGGGAAATATGAAGAGTTTCATTCCAAAATGAAAAATATGACACCTGTTTTGAATAAAACACAGTTTTCTTAACCTTCTTTTAAAGAATGAATCAACTTATTTTGCAGAAATAGATCTTTTGGTATTTGTTTTGGACAAATACACAACTAGTAAACAGGCAAAAGTTTAAAATCAAATGCTTTTGAGTTTATTTTACATTGACAAAAGTTTCAAAGTTACAGTGACTTGTTGCTAATTTGAAGGAAGGCAGTCATTTACAAACTCAAAGACTTGAGTCATTTCTTCCACATTAACACACCTCCAAAGTGCAAAAGGCAACACGACAGGACAGAATACAAAAAGAATTTTCACACAGAACATAAAATGTTCCTGAACAACAATAAAGGCACTAAAGAGAGGCGAGGAGCAGCGTCAGCTACACAGTTCAACCACTTTATAGATTTGGTCAAAGTGAGATTAGTTTTATAAAAAGTCTCTGAGATTCAGTGTTTAAGGAAGAAAGAAAATACCTCCAAAGGAACAAGCGCATGTTGGTGTTAGGAGCAGAGGAGGGGCCTCACGGTTCAAAGAAATGTCCATTTAGAAATTCCCTGATTTTGTTTGTGGCTATGAAGGGTGCTACAACAATGTTTAGCTTCATATATGATTTTATAATGTGGGATAAAGCTGGTGTTTTCTGAGGACTGTAACCACAAAATGTGTTCTTATATAACAAAAGTTTCAGGATGCTGTTAAAGTTTTGGGATGCTATGAACATTTGGGATTATAACCAATGAATTCAAGAATTATTAGTCCTGGATTACAAGAATATCTGACATTTCAATATCAATATTCAATATCAGACATTTCAACAACTAAATTTGGTATAACAACAAACACAATTTAAGATCCCACCAAAACACACACACTAAAAGTTTTGAACAAAGTTGGTGATTCAACCATATCACAAAATTCTGGATTACAAATAACTAAGATTCTGAACCATGACATATTCTGGGATTCTACAGATAATGAGATTACAACACAGTTTGGGAACTCTCCACCAGATCATACAATTATAATACGTCTCAAAGGGTGCTGTGCCACATTTCTGGATGACACAGATCATGAAAATGTTATTAGGGGATTTCAGGGTGCTGTAACAAATGTGAATTGTATCAGAAATGACATGGTATTTTGAGTTATTTGTCAAATTTTGTTAAGGTGGTTTATTGGAATCGATTATTTTCAATTGTTTTGTAGAGGGTTTAGTTGCGACATTTAACTGAACAATTATTAAAATCCATCTTCAGTTTGAAAGAACCTTCAGCTGGCTTCAGCTCTGCGAAAATAAACACAAGATGAAACACACACACAGTGCGCGTCACTATCTTTGTGGGGACCCGTCATTGACATAACGCATTCCCTAGCCCCTTACCCTAACCTTAACCATCACAACTAAATGCCTAACCTTAACCCATACACTCACTCTAACCAGAACCTCATTCTAACCCTAATCCTAAAACCAAGTCTTAACCCTCAAACAGACCTTTAACCTTGGGGGTTCCAGCATTTGACTCCCGGTTTTTGGACCCCACGAATACAGTTAAACAAGAACACACACACACACACACACACACACACACACACACACACACACACACACACACACACACACACACACACACACACACACACACACACACACACACACACACACACACACACACACACACATCCCCCAATATGGGTGGTGGCGGTCATGTGGAGGCCTCACAATGGAAACACAATTATCATCACTGTCGGGAAGTTTGGTTTAATCTCATTTATCTATCTCACTTCCTGGATGGCTCCTCCGTCTGCTGGAGGAAACTTCCTCCTGCCGGGGGAAGTAAACACCACGTGGTGAAATGCTTACAGCCTCTCCTGTTTATCACTGCTTCACTTCCTATCACCACACCACTGTCCCAACTCCGTCTGACAAATGTAGTTCCAGGTCAGAAAATTGTGTTGAGGGTTACTCTTCGCGTCAAACATCACAAGAGAAAGTATGCAGGTTTAATCAGCTGACAAATGAAATGACTGGATGTTTACCAAGCTTCTCCATACGGACACAGGAACTCTGACTCTCAACCTTTTCATGCACGAACTGATGGAAACAAGCTTTTTGAAATCTATTGGAACAGAGGCGACGTTTGAGACGAACGCAGCTCCACCACAGGATTAACAGAGTTTATGTTTTGTTGATGGACGAAAAAAAAAAAAGGGAACAGGGACAATTCCTGTTTCACAGGTTCAGAGAGGAAACCACACATCAAAAAGCTCAACAAACAGAAATATGTTCGTGCACGAGGCAAGGCCACAGGAAGTGAAAGGAGCCAGGCAGAGGCAACGCCTCATCCGCCTTCCAACCGACCAATCAATCCATGTGACATGTGATAACCTTAACCCTTGCGTTGTCCTCAGGTCAAACGGGAACCGATTTCAAAGTTTCTGTATCAGAAATGTTGCTTTCTTTTAACTAAATTGCCCCAAAAAATAACACGGATAGTTCCATACGACGCTCTTTGCGCGTAAAATGAAGGATCGGATCATTACTCTCATTGAATTTTGGGGGTTTTCATTGAAATGTATAGCATTTGAAAATAAACTGAAATGGTTTCCTGACTAAACGTTAGACATATACGAGTCTGTGATCCACTCAACATCTCTGATCTTAACTGCTAGTCAAAATAGTTCAAAACTTACACTTTAACTCAGAAAATAGGTATCATTTCATATAAATGAGGTTTGTTGACCATACATTCTAGAAATAAGTGTAAAACTAGTGGTAAAAGGTTGGAATTCAGATGATGTCGCACAGAATTGGGTGTTACATACCATGGTCTGGGAGAATACTCGATTCTGATTGGCTGCAGGGTGTCCATAAAAAAAGTGTTATAGGACACCTACTAAAGGAGTTCCGGTGAAACTGACTGTTGCTGCATTAAATCAAAAAGGAAATGTGAATATGTTATTTCCAACACTGTGAGGTGCTTCAGTGCCGCGTCCTCTGAACATCACAGGATGGAGCTAACACACACGCTGTAAGAAGTTACACTCTGAACACCACAGGATGGAGCTAACACACACGCTGTAAGAAGTTACACTCTGAACACCACAGGATGGAGCTAACACACACGCTGTAAGAAGTTAGTTATACTCTGAACACCACAGGATGGAGCTAACACACACACATGCTGTAAGAAGTTACACTGCCCCTCTGGACTGACTTTGTTTCACAGAGTCATCTCACATTCCGTTGACTGTTCAGGCGGACAGTAACGTTACACATCGCGAATACAATTGTTCGTAAGTCATATTGTTTTGGGGACAATGACATGACTGCATAGCTAGCTTCGACTGATTGCCAACTGTTCACAATGTCATTGACTTTGGATCTTGCTAGCATAGCATTAGCTCCCTGGCTTGTAGCTGAGCTGAAGGGTTCTATGAGCTGAGCGGACTATAAATATCTCCCGTTGCTACGGGAAGCAAGTCGTATCTAAGGTCCGTTCTATTCCCTGGAGCAGTGAACAACGTTTGCATTGCATAAGAACCTCATGGGATGGAAATGATTGTTCCAGGTATTAGTCCAACCCTCAGGCGTAACCAGGGAAACAGAGTTATTGTTTGAAAAAAAACGTTGTTTAAATAAATATATATATGGCAAATGACCATGGTATGAGCGGGTTAATGCCCAACGAGGTGTCCAATGTCAGGCCAACTTCACCCTTTCTGCCCGGCTCAGGGGGAACACAGTGCATTCATATTAGGACAGTACCGTACACCACAACAACAACAACAACAACAACATATTAGTCAGCTTCCTGCTGAACCACGGATGCCGATTAAGACTGATGAAAAGGGTTTTCTCCTCTGTTGGTTGTCAGTTCAGAGGGGAAAGGTCCCCAGCAGCACCTGAACGCACCGCCAACTGCCCTCAAAAAGTGCCCTGGAGCAAGGCACTTCAGCCACAGCTGCTGCTGTGGATAAACAGGAGGAATGTGTGAATCCAACAGCAGGTGTCTGTCCAAACGCCCCCCCCACTGGGACTGGGTATCGTTAAAAAAAAAAAAAATCAATCAATAGCAGTGCTGATACCGTCACTTCAATAACGGTTCCTGAATGCTACTTTTTACAATATCATTTTTATAAAATCCATTTTAACAAAAATAAATTACAACATTACACATAACTATTACACATTACAGCACAAATCTTGTTATCTTTCAGCTCCTACTACTCTGTGTGTAACGGAGAGTTTTTCCTGTCTTAGACAGCCAATCACAAACATCATTAGATCTTGGTAGAAGCATGCTGCATGCCGATTGGCTCACTGACGCTGGTGAGATTGACCCCTTAGGTAATTAATTGGGTATTGAATGACGAGGCATTTTTCGATACTATATAGAGTTAATTGGGTCGGTGCCTAAAAAGTACTGAATTGGGTACCCAGCCCTAGAAATGTGTGACATCGCTGGTGTTTCTGCTCAGTGACTGTAGTTCCAGCTGTCTGACTGGCTAAACTGGATCTCACTTTTCCTTCTTTATGCACCAGTACGTGTAACAGATGGTCAACTGAAGATCCATCTAATCACTTTGGTTGGATGGTTCTGGGTGGTGTTTGGTACCACAAATAAAACATTTTACACAAGAAAAAAAAAAAAAAAAGAAGGAAGAAGACAACCTCAACAAAAGGCCCACTCACTAGCTTTTTCCAGGGTTTTCAACCAGCCGATGTTAGCACATATATTGTATCTGCGTATACGTTGGCCGATAAGAAATAAAAAATAAGAAAAAAGTGATATTTAAAGTTCTTTCTCCACTTTGGAAAAACAAAGTACTCGGAAACACCAGAGCAGGGGGAATGAGAGAGGGGGAACACCAGAGCAGGGGGAATGAGAGGGGGAAACACCAGAGCAGGGGGAATGAGAGGGGGAAACACCAGAGCAGGGGGGAATGAGAGGGGGGGAAACACCAGAGCAGGGGGAATGAGAGGGGACACCAGGGCAGGGGGATGAGGGGAAACACCAGAGCAGGGGGAAATGAGAGGGGGGGGAAACACCAGAGCAGGGGGGAATGAGAGGGGGGAACACCAGAGCAGGGGGGGAATGAGAGGGGGGGAACACCAGAGCAGGGGGAATGAGAGGGGGGAACACCAGAGCAGGGGGGAATGAGAGGGGGAACACCAGAGCAGGGGGAATGAGAGATGTGTAAACGTAGCAAAAGATATTTGTTTTTAAACCAAAACGCAGCGATGTAGATGTACCCTAAGTGTTCATGGTTTGAGCAAGTATCCCTATGTCGAATGTTTCTTCATTCTAGAAAAAAAAATTTACAGAAATGTTTTTGTTGCTCCAACAGCAGCAGTGTTGTTGTAATATCGATATAATCTTCAGAGTTGGGAGTCAAAGTTCACGAGGACGCCGAGGAGTCGGTTTTTCTTTCTGACTGCTGTAATCAGAAACACTCCAGGTTATCAGATGGCCTTCACCTTGCTCTGGAAACATCTCACCACACATTGGGTTTCTGTGTGCGGATGCATCCTTTGTACATCTGTCCATTTGGACTCTGTTCAGATCTGCAGGTGGTTTAATATACACAGAAACACTACCTGAGCTGGTGTTGGATCCTCATGAAAAAACTGACTTTGGACTTGTAAAATCTATAAAATTCAATCTTGCTGTGATACGGCAGTACAGAACCAAAAACAGGTTGTTTCAACTTTCAGCAAAATAACTTCAGGGAAACTTAAAAGGACTTGACAAGCTGGACTGGAAGAAGTGAACTACAACATCAGACTGTTGTGCCTTTTGGTTTCTTTACAAAAAAATAAAATAAAAACTTTCTAGCACTGTTGGGTATTGATTTCAAGAATATAGTTGGAATACTTTGAGAACAAAAAGTTACATTTTCCAGAATACGGTCATAAATATATGACCAGATGAAAGTCTCCTCTGCACAGGAAGTGGAAGCAATCAAGAGCATATCTGACAGGAAGTCAGTTTACAGTGTTAGAAAAAGAAAAAGCTGAGCCAAGTGGGCAGATTCCTGACATCCCATTAAAAAACAATATGACAAACTTCTCTGTACATTTCCCAAGCAAAAGTGAAGTTAGGATCAGTCAGTATGTGCTCCAGCCAGGAAAAACAACCAATCAGAACGGAGCAGAGTGGGGAGAGCCCTTTAGGAAAACAACTGTACACATGCAATCAAACACCTCGAAAACCGATTTCTGATTCCTCACACACGTCGGTCTGTTTCAGTCTGACAAAGTTCAAGAACTTTAAAGCACAGGTGTGTCAACTCCACAGGTGAGGGGTCGGTCAGAGGCAGAAGAGAAACCTAGCTCCCTCAGGATAGACCTGGGAATACGCAAGTATAAAATGGTATTGCTTTGAGAGGGGAGAGACAGACCAGAGGGAGATCAAATATTAATATTAAGAAGCCTCCTGACAAAGAACCACACAGCGTTTGAACACTGAACCAAGAGGGATGATCTGCAACCATTCTGACAAGCAATCAATCGCCATTCTTCGCTCTAAAAACCCAAAATGTTCCGCGGTTGCAGATTCTCCAAATATGAGGATTTGCTGCTTTTCTCGTAACTGTAACTGAAATTTGTCATTATTTTCTGACATTTTTAAAGACGAATGGAAGACAAAAAATAACCGTTAGCTGCTGCCCTACACAACACACTGTGTGAAGCACCCGCCTCTTAAGCTTTTAAACGAGTTACTCAACGCCTTTCAGCCGGTCAAAGACTGTGGAGTCGGGAAACGTTGCCTTCAAGTGCACAATCTCCTCTGAACAGGTTGCGTTTAAATGATGGAAAAATGTCAGTCTTCCAAAGACTTACTTGTGTGGTTCTTTGTCTGAACTCCCAATAATAATAATAATAATAATAATAATAACAACAGCATTAATGAAATGTAAAAAGTAAGACACAGGTCAATTATCAGTAGCGATCAGTGGCGTTTTATGTCTTTCAGAGGCCACTGTTTCCTTTGAATGAAGCTGAAGGAGGAGTGGATGTGTGGGTCTAACCCTGCCTGTCCTGGGACCAGGTGGAGCCATCGCATTGGATTTTAAATTACTCTAAAAGAACAGGACAGAGAGATATCACTCGCCACAGAACTGATACCAGTCGAGGCCAAGGTCACCAGAATTCCCGGCCGCTCCTGGTTCATCCCTCCTGAACCCAACCCAACGACGGGGGGGGACTGAAAAACTGAGAACATGTCAGCACCCAGATCAGCTTTCAGGCTTTAATTCACCTTAGTCCCAAACCCAGAGGACTGACGAAAGGAGTTCTGGATGGAAAAATCTGACGGATAACAGCATCAGGTGAACATTTAGAAGGTTCCCTGTCTGTTTCCCAGCCAGCGACTTAGCTGAACGTCCAATCAGGAGAGCCCGATGTAGCTGAAGAGAAACGGGACCAGGAAGAGCACGTTGAAGCCCACCGCCCCGTACACGATGTAGCGGTAGGGCAGCTCCACCTCCATATGCTGCCGGGCCTTCCTCACGTCGGCGCTGGGCACCCCGAACACCCGGCACACCAGCGGGATGGTGACGGCCTTCATCAGCGCCCGCGTGGATATCAGCACCAGCACGCCCAGGACCAGCCGCAGCACGCCCGTGCCCACCAGGTCGGCGCTGAGGTCGGGCAGGGCGAAGGGCAGCAGCTCCGGGGCGGGGTCAGGCATCAGACCCAGGTAGTGGTTGACGTGGGAGGCCAGGGCCACGCCGGCTCCCGTGCCCAGGATCTGAGCCGTGTCGCCTCGCGAGGTGCTCCACGTGTCCAGGGTGAAGGAGAAGAGGCCCAGGCCCAGGTGGAGGCAGACGATGATGAGCGGAGCGTAGCGGCAGGTCAGGTTGAAGCCGTCGATCAGGTCCAACAGCGGCAGGAAGACGAGCAGGATCAGGCTGCTGTACAGGACGCCGGCTATGACGTCCTGGAGGGGAAAACAAGACAGAGAAACAGAAGGTTACGGTATATACTGTATCTGGCGCCATGGACCTTTTTCACAGCAGACATGTTGACTTGTCATAGTAGGAAAAGCACAGCTGGAATTGATAACCTTAAGGATGGCTCATTTCCATCTAGTGTCCCAGTAAGCTATTTCAGTGGGTCAGCATGCCCAATACCAGGGCCTCTCCTAAGCAGTCCCTCCAGAAAAAGGCAATTAGAAGGCATAATCAGCCAAAGTCCGCATATTTATGCGGGGGCCGCATTTTCTCAAATACGCCGCACTTTCGCCGCATAAATTGCCGATTTCCACGCAAAATATGGCTTGCATGATTTGCATGATTTCATAATCCCCGCATTTTCGTTGCAAAAAAGTCCCACATATCTTAGCAGAAAGTTGAAAAATGTTGCATTTACTTCACATGAGAGCAGCCATTTGCCCCTGTTGCCATGGGAACGTTATGAAGTGACGTAATTACGCGACGTGAACATCATCGAAAAGCAGCAAACCCCGCGATGAAGCCGCGATGAAACCACAGTTTTTGCAAGTTCCCGCAATTTCATCGCATAAATATCCCGCATATTCTATCGCATTTTTTAATAAAACGTGCCGCATAATCAAGCTGAGCTGACGTTAAAGTGTCCTGTAACCTTAAACAACTCAGTGAGCACGCACTTATTCATACGAACGCTCTGAGCAGGAACAGCCAATCAGACACAGGCATTAAACCTAAAATGTCCTCGATATTACAGTTGAATAATAAACGCGTTATTCATTGGAGCGCTTCCTGCTGATGGATAAAGGAAGTTGAAGACAGCAGACAAGAAATCCGCGAGCTCGACGTGGCAGTGAACTCCGGACTCAAACACAAAGTTGATCCCAGTGGTTTATTATTGACCAGAGCAGAAAAGTGACAGCTGGCTTCCTGCTCCAGCATTACTTCATGTACTGGATGTGTGGATTTAACCTCTCGCACAGCTGACCAACAACTTCTGCTGAACTACTCAAAACTAGCTCTGAACTGATGACTCAGAGAACCAAACTGCTGTTGCGTGGTCAGCATCTTCACTTTTAGAGACAATCTGAAATAAATTAAATGCTTCAGTGCTGCTATTTAAATTTTGTTTTTTTACATACATCTCAATTCCTGCAATCATCAGCTGTGAAAACTAAAATCAGAAAACAAACACTGGCAAGAACAGTTCATTTTCATCATCTATCACTACGTTTACAATCATTTCAAGTTGTTTATTTTTAACAGATACTAGGGGTGGGAATCACGATACGACATCATCACCATACTTATATCACGGTACGGTATTATTGTTTAAACATATTGCTATATTCTGCGATATATTGCAAGTTGTTACCTTTTTTCCCAATTTCAAATGTTCAGATGTTCCGCAAAAAGGAAACTTTTGTCAACATCTGTTTGATTTCTCTGTTTGTTCATCTCACTTCAGTTTGATTGCTGCAAAATGGGATTGTCAAGCAGACAAACTGACCAACACATATATAATAATGACAGATCCATACTCGGCGTCTGTGTATCCATACAGTACTGCCTCGGAAAATATCGCAATACTATGCTGTGTGCATTTTTTCCCCCTAACAGGTACGAATCAAAATGCTTTGAAAGCTGTATGAAATATATATAATGATGTAAAAACAAATGGTTGCCTCAATATACAAACTGGAAAACCTTAGTATACACAATCACTTCTGCAGCTAATGTTCAACGTGAGGATCTGCCATTTAATATCACAGTAAACTGAAACATATTTTTGTTTTGGACTGTTGGTGTTGGACATTTTCGTCCCTCAAAATATGTTAATTGAATGTGAAGGTAATGGACGGCTACACAACCGCGAAGAAATTCTCAGTTAGCTAAAAGTTATCAAAAATAGACTCCCTATAGTTTTCCCCAACGTTTTCATTTTACGTTTAACAGTTAGAATTGTGTTACCTTACACCTACAGAGGAAGGATCCTAATCAGATCACACAGAAAGGTTTGCAGATCTGAAATGATGGTAAAAAAAACCAGCATGTTTATCAGATCGGTATCGAAGGGGAACATTTTTTGGGTTGGTGCGTCCCTTTCTGTGTCTTCTTGGTTTGCGTGCCTGTCAGAAAGAATATCATGTAAATGACAGACCTGGGTAATGTATCTGATAGGGTAGAATTGCTGCTGGAGAAAATTGATTTCTTGGCAATTTATATTATCGAGATTTTTTCAAAGTGTGCATGTGTGCTACAAAGACTCTCTGTAGGGACATTCATTATGTATGTGCACAGTGGGTGGATGGAGCAGGAGCATAAACAGTGTTTATTTTCCCTGGATGAGAAATCAATGAGGGTTACTGTAAATGTACACCACTCTCCATCCACCGGCCAAGCCTTGGAGCATTTCAGCTGCTTGCATGGCAGGTTAGCCTACTTGGACGACACACTGGAAGGTCCGGTTACAGTTTAAATAACCATTCAGCTGCCTAAATACACCTTGTGGTACACAGAAGCCCTGATCTCAGTCGGCCATTAACCCATGCTGAACTACCAGTGACCGAGCCACAGAACTGCCGTCACATGCAGCTTGACTGACAGTACAAGGACACATTTTACCGTCCAAGCATTTAAAGGTGACATAGCAGATAACCAGCAGGTTTAAAGGTGACTCAGCAGCCAGATAACCAGCAGGAAACCCCTCACGGGTTTTACTCTGATTTATCACCTTCCTGCTGCAAACTTTAACCAGCCCTCTCTATTTTAATCTACTAATTAACCCTGTCTGTGACTCCTGTCTGCTGTTCATCTGGAAGCTTCCATGACTGAATGGATCCTTCCATCAGCATCCATTAAATGATTGTACAAGTTCAATCTGTGCACCAGTTGTGGTCAGAAAGTGGCTGCAACTAATGACTACTTTCATTATTCATTTATGTGTCCATTATCTTCTTAATTGACCTATATAATGTCAGAAAACAGGGAAAAAGTACAAACCCAAAACATTTTCAGTTGCTTATGGAAAACAAGTACGTGAAAACTTGTGATTTCTTTGTCTGTAAACATGACTGAAATGATTAATCTATGGCCAATTATTTTTCCATCAATCAACTAAATGATTAATCGAGTTTCAGCTTTATGACTTGATACAGCCCAAAATCTCAAACAACAAATGTGCATCAGAGGGCTTTAGAATGTGTTTACCATACAACACCTCCCTATTTTTACTGTCCTCTAGCCTGACACATATGAATTTTAGAGGCGGTGTTATGGATCTGTAGAGGTGAGAGGAAAAAGGAGAATGACTTTAGGGAAATAGGCTTGTATCATGTTGACGCGCCGACTGTTTTGTTGTCATTACTTAGAATTCCTCATGGGGGAGACAGAAACTACGCACTACAGCTTTAAATGTAGAGCCCAACAGTTTTTGTGATAACAAAATCGTGGATGGAATCTCGAAGGACAGATTCCATAGAGCCCTACGTTAAGTCAGTGCTAAAAGCTAACTGAAAAATATGACTACGTCTTAGTTTCCAACCGAGCTGCCCCATTGTAACTATAGTTTAAAGAACTAAAGAAATGAAAACGACTAAAGAAATACATAAAAAAAATAATTTCCAGTGGCTTAGGCCTGGTGGTGGGCAACTTAGGCCCGGTGGGCCACCAGGCTTGCAATACACTGGGAGAAAGCCTGCATGCTGCTGCAGTCCTCACCAAACCAATCTTTAAATCAAGGATAAACCCCAGAGACTTGAGTGAAAGTGCTCAGTGAGCAGTCTGCTAAAAGGTTTGCAGATGTCAGAACCGCTTTTTTGCCTCCGAGCTCTTCCTGCAGAACAAAGAGGGAGGAAGTGTTTCCATTGGGCGTGATGATTTCCAGAAGACATGAAGTGCCCGGCAGGCCTGGCAGAGCAGTGCACTAATGGCTCACCATGTGTCAGAGCTCCACTCCCTGAAACACAACAGTCCCTGACAGTGGCCTGACTGTAGAGCCTCCAGAACAGACATCAGGCTTTGTTATCAGCTGGAAATGAGCTCTGTGCATGTTGACCTACAGATTTGATCCATCCCGTATTACTCGAGTTCTGAGGTCGCTATGCAAATGTTGTGTTTCTGACATCATCACTTGAACAAATCCAGTTCATGTTGTGGTTAAAGATAACATGAAGCTGCTGTCTGTGGTGTTCCTGTCATAACTCTCTCAAATCTGAACACAGACATGATTTCCATATTCTAAACATCCATACATCTGCATAGAAGCACAGAAAAGGGACTCATTTTAAGTTCAGTATCAAAGTAATCCAGTAATAGTTGTACGTACATCCCTGAGTACACTGCAAACAGAAACTGCTAACAGTCTTAAGAGGGGGTCAGTGCTATGTTCCCACAGCCATATGTTCCTACAGTCATATGTTCCCACAGCCCTATGTTCCTACAGCCCTATGTTCCTACAGCCCTATGTTCCCCAGCCCTTTGTTCCCACAGCCCTATGTTCCTACAGCCCTATGTTCCTACAGCCCTATAGCCCTATGTTCCTACAGCCCTATGTTCAAACAACAGCCCTATGGCCCTATGTTCCTACAGCCCTATGTTCCTACAGCCCTATAGCCCTATGTTCCACAGCCCTATGTTCCTACAGCCCTATGTTCCTACAGCCCTATGTTCCCACAGCCCTATGTTCCTACAGCCCTATGTTCCTACAGCCCTATGTTCCCACAGCCCTATGTTCCCACAGCCCTATGTTGCCCTATGTTCCCACAGCCCTATGTTCCCTACAGCCCTATGTTCCCACAGCCCTATGTTCCCACAGCCCTATGTTCCCACAGCCCTATGTTCCCACAGCCCTATGTTCCCACAGCCCTATGTTCCCACAGCCCTATGTTCCTACAGCCCTATGTTCCAACAGCCCTATGTTGCCCTATGTTCCACAGCCCTATGTTCCTACAGCCCTATAGCCCTATGTTCCACAGCCCTATGTTCCCACAGCCCTATGTTCCCACAATTAAAAGATTTTTTTTCAAAATTAGGCCCTATGTTCCCACAGCCCTATGTTCCCACAGCCCTATGTTCCTATAGCCCTATGTTCCCACAGCCCTATGTTCCCACAGCCCTATGTTCCCACAGCCCTATGTTCCTACAGCCCTATGTTCCTACAGCCCTATGTTCCTACAACCTTATATTCCCACAGCCCTATGTTCCCACACAACGTTTTTTTTTTAAATTAGGCCCTATGTTCCCACATTTCTAGGACATTTTCAAAATGAGGTCTTGTGTTCCTACATTTCCCTTCAATTTAAGCCCTATCCTCCCACAACATTTTTTAGGGTTAGGGTTAGGGGGATAAAACTGATACAAATTTCTGAAAAAGGAAATGTGGGAACATGGGGCCTAATTTTGGAGAAAAAAATCTTAGAAATGTGGGAACTGTGGGAACATAGGGCCTAATTTTGAAATAAATCTTACAAATGTAGGAACATCGGGCCTAATTTTGAAATAAATCTTACAAATGTGGGAACATCGGGCCTAATTTTGAAATGAAATCTTTGAATTGCGGGAACATAGGGCTGTGGGAACATAGGTACGCTCCCCTTAAAATAATGGGGCTCATGTTGTAGCTTACAGCATAACTCACTGAATCCATGGCAACATTATATTTCCTGTGTACATCCCCCAAAGCATAATGGGAACTGTAGTTCGATATATACACAACGGTAAGAAAAAGAATAACAATAGCAGTGTCTAAATCCATTACTATAAATATTGCTGTTGCAGTATGAATATTTTTGACATGACTACGGTTTAGAATGTCCCATTCATCAGGTTTGTTATATTCATGTTACACTGACACTGTCCTGTATTCATTCAAATATTGATATTTGACCTATGTTGAAACCCTGTGGACATACAGACACAAACTTTTTAAGTGTATTTTATAGTTCAAAGTTAAAGCCCAGCAGCTAAAACTGATATACACACTTTAAAGTCGAGCAGAGATTGCACATTTTCCAAAGATCCCAAATATGTCTGAATGACAGGGATTTTCCCCAGTTGATGTAATGATTGCTGGGATAATAAATAGCATCTTTGAATAGTTGGCCCATTACGAGTAGTTTAACTGAAGCACTGGTAAAAGTTGATCCAGATTATATGTGTATGTGGAAAAATATGGTTTCTTAGAGCTTACTTTGGGAAGATCAGAGTTTAAGGGATTGTTAAGATTTTACAGTTGAACTGACGTTGCGCATTACTGGTGGAAAGTAAATTGAAATCAAAAGCCTGGGCTGCTATGGTTATGGACATTATTTACAGAGCAGCGCGAGTTTCTGGGTTTTAGACGCACAATTTTATCCTGACAGTGGTCACATTCAGGCTTTGGGAGACATGCAGGAACAGGAGGAGGATGAGGAAGATGAGGAGGAGGCGGAAAGGGCTGGGTGAGAGGAAGAAGACATGTAGAGTACAAACTGTAACAGGAAGAAATAGTAAAGGGAAACAGGTGGTTAAACGGTTGCTCGCTGTAAACCGACAAGTAAACAGACAAACAGTGTTTAGTGATTGGCATCCTCTGATGCAGAACGGCCACAGTTTAAAAAAACTCCATTCCTGCATGTTAGATAACGTATTCAGGGTTTTCCCTGCCATTATAAGTCTTAGGTGCAGCACCTAACCTGAATGAATGTAAAATGCCCCAAGTCTGTGCACCCAAGTCTTCCACAAACCAAGGTCAAACACTGCTAGTTTGATATGTTACAGCCAGATTAACCACTTTATTGCACCTCAGACCTTGTCTGAGTAAGTAAACTGTATGCTGTAATAGCAATATCTATGCTCGTTACAAATGTAATATCCCCCATAGTTGTATTCTCCAGTTACAGTATTTATAATTTATTATGTTTTTTGCACTCTTTTGTATAGTATCTAAGTTTGTTTTTGTCTTATTTGATTTTAACTTGTTTAGCTTGTATACTCTTTATTTTAGTCGGTGTGCTTTTCTTTGCCCTTAACTCTCTTTACTTGACTCAAGAAGCCTGCACAAGACTGTGCCTGGACTGTTTGCTGTATGCACAAATGGCAAATAAAAAAAAAACTTCAATATTCTGCACATTGATAGCTATGTTGTTATTCTGATTGAACATTGGGCTCTAAATCATATTCAGTCTCCTTTTAAACTGCTGTGTGGACAACATTTGTCCATCAGTTTACTTGAAACTGAAAGGGTCGGAAAGGAGTAAGGACAAAAGAGCCTGAGGAGGCTTTGTCACTTACTCAAGGCATATGCTTTAACACCCTTATCCAGGTAAGATAAGCAGGTACAGATTGCATGATTATAACTATCACTATAGTTTGATAGTGCTCAATGGGTAGATCTTGGGATGCAGAAAAAGGGTTGAAATGTTCAAACATGTACAAAAGATCATGTTTGAACAACAACAGAAACTACCCTTGAATTGTATTTATTGATATTATGAGGACTTGACTGCTGTCTGTGTCAAAACCCTAATCACAGCAATGACAAAGTTCAAATTATTTCAACTTTGACCTAGTTGCCGCTGACCTTTCGAAAGCGCAACCAATGACATAACAGCGTGTCGTTACCTAGCAACAGGAAATAGCTTCCTTGCCACCCTTGATGACGAATACCTGCGATCCGCTTTGCTCTACGAGCAAATTGCATATTGTGTGTAGGCTTGCTTTAGGCCTTTTTGTAGACCAAACTGCATGTGAGAAGACTATATGAGACATGCAATAATACAGTCAAAGATATTTGACTCATTGGATGAAATAAAAGCATGTCAACAAACTAGACATGTCTGGCCCTTAATGTGATTCTCTTTTTCCAGTGTGGCCCTTAGTGAAGTTGAGTTTGACAAACCCTGCCTTAAATGAACAAGGTCTGACTCAGAAAGGGTAGACCTTGTTTACTGTATCTAAGAATACAGCAGGAATCTGTTTCTGTTGAGATGGTCACAGAGACAGAGTTCTGGTGAGTATGTAAAGCGACGTGAGCCGGCAGATGTGCATGTGGTGGCTGAGGTGGAGGTCTTGGCCGCGACACCACCTGCGGGCAGCCACAAAAAGCCCTTAAAGAGAGTCTCTGATGCGGAGTTACCTTCTAAACGTTGTCTGGGAGGACGGCCAGCGTACTGGAACTGGTCCCGCAGCGCCATCCACCAATCCTTCTGACATAGCTGTGACCACTGAGACTGTTGCCCGGGGCGACAGACAGCCCCGACCCCAACAGTTCTCCGGGACTGACATCATTTCCCAGTGGGGAAGTTTGGGTGTTTTTTTTTTTTATAGCATTATCCTGACTAAACTTTGACACATTCCTCTGATCTTAAGTATTGTACAAAATCATTCATAATTTCAGCTTTTTTTCTAACACAAAAAAATAGATCATTTCATATGAATGAACTCTCTCACACAAATAGAGAGACAAGGACCACTTTACTTTGAGGGCAGAGGGAGAACTGGCTGGTGGTTCTTCTTTAATTCACAACCATCGGTTCGTCAATGTACTTGTTTCATCGAAGCGGGTTTCTAGTTTAATAAAAGTAATCTTCCCCTAGATGTTGCACTGTGGTTGTATTCTGCAGATGCAGTCCAGGGTTCAAATCTCACTCAGGCTAACATGCATGTCGGTTGAAAAAGACAAAAGGGATTTTTACATGTAGGCTCTTTAATATGCACTGTAGCAAGCACACTCAAATGTTCTACAGATAATTGTACTTTATCTTATCTACTTCTTTTTTTTTTTTTTTTTGGTGACCTCTTCACAACCCATTCACAGTGTCTCAAAACCCATGGGTGGGTTGCCACCCAGACTTTGAGAGATACCGTAATGCAGGAGAAAACACATTCAATGGTGTTGGATTATGTTTTTCATGACTCTACCTGTGCTGCACAGCAGTGATGTCATCCAGCCAAAGCTCTGCTGCCAGTAAGAATTGGGAAATGCTGCTGGTAATCGTCTTCACCACTTAGATCTGCACTGAGCAGAGATAGATGCGGGCCTGAGCATGTTGAGGACATGATGCATATTCCGGTAGCCGTGTGGTAAAAAGGTAGTACAAGTAGACGCTGGAGAGGCTTGGATCAAAACCCAAACAAAAGACAAAAGGTCGAAAATGCTAAAGAAATGACTTGAAACTAAATATCTAAATCTTTAGTGCGTAGCTTTTTGATATTAATGAATGTTCGTTACATTCCAGCCGTTACCAAATGAGTAGCTACAAAGCTAATTAAGACTATCAGCTCCACACAGCTCTCTCTGGATTTCTCAGTAGGACTATGTTCAGAAGATGGTGGCGTCCGGAGACTTTCCCGCGCAGAAACTCGAGTGACGATAACGACCTCTTCTGAAGAGTCCATCATGTTTTTTTTAGTCCTTCGTGTCCTCCTTGGCTACTAGCAACTGCGTGGAGGAGGGGTGGGGGGCGTGTGCGTGATCACGGAAGGCTTGCATCATGTGGACGTGTCGACAGAATTGTTGTCATTACTTACAATTCCTCATGGGGGGGGGGCAGAAGCTACGCACTATAGCTTAAAAACTAGACTGCTGAGACATTGACACTCCTGGGAAACAACATACCATCTAGAAAACAGTCCATTTAATTTCTAATTAAACTATTCATTGGTTCCTTAATCTTTACCGTCTTTATTGTCTTTATCGTTTATTTACATGGAGTCTGGTGGGTTTGGTGATGGTGATTTTGGGGCTGTTTCATGTTAAACTAAAAGGATCTTACTCTTTAACTAAAAGTTCTATCTCTGTAGGGATCCATCCCATAATGTTGTCAGACACTCAGAATAACAATCGGAGTCCGTCAGCGGCAGAAACAGCACTTTTAGAGGACGCCAACTAAAAGGTGCGCAATTGCCTATTAACATTACCTGTGCAACCTTGTTCTGTGCTCAATACTTGGCTAATTTCAAAGATTGTTATTCCCATCAATCACTTAGACACAAAAACATAGGAAAATAGGATCCAGGTTGAAAAAAAACTGAAGTTACGCTTTAAAATCAATGTGTGGACACATTGATGGGGTTTAACACTACGCCGGCTAGTCGCACCACACAAATAACACAACAAAGACTAGCAGTTTAGAAAATGTTAAAGTCCGCCTCCACTTGAAGATGTGGTTTACTTCTCTTGGATGTTGGAGCTTCACTCTGCAGAATGATGTACAGTACGTGCAGAGTCTGTTTTTACATTCATCTGCTCAAGAGGGAAATTGTCACTGAGCTCACCCAAAATCCGAGTTTTAACACCGGGGCGTACAAGCTTGATAATGTGAAATCACAAATAGTTTGGGCCCAATCGTGGTCCAAGAGCAGTACGCAATTTACACTGTGATGTGGAAACCTGACACCTCCAGGTGACGTACTGAGAATGAACTTTACAATAAATACAAAAATATTTGCAGATTCTGTTGTTTTTTTTTTGAATGAACGAGAACATGTAATCTAGAGTTTTTGATTCAGGTTATTTAAATAATAAACGGACTCACTCATCATTATTATTATTAAGTGTTTTTTATGTGTAAAATAAACATGTCTGGATAAGATTTATAAAGTCAACTTTATATAATATTTGTAAGTAATTAAAAACGTATCAGACACTATGTGACCCACTATTATTTGGTTAACTGCACCTATGTTGTATTCAAAGCAGATTCAAATAAGACTCAAGCAAAAAATAAATCCCAATCAAGCGGCCCAACAACAAGTTAAAGATTCACTGAGGGTCCTTGCAACTATTTCATTTTTCACAGTTTTAAATGTAAACATTTTTAGACCTTACTTTTGGATTTAATCTCAATATTGTGGCTGGTGTTCTGTTGGGAAAGGACACCAAGTGGACGCTGTTGAGATCATTTTGACAGATGAAATGATCAAAAGTGAGCTTTAAGGCTCAACTACCACAACATGTACAATGACTCTGCACATTCACTATCAGTTTGACCTAGTTCATCAACCCGTTGACCGACCAGTAAACGAAGATAATCTACAAAAATGGAGGGCACTGAGAAAGTGATCAGAGGCCACAGTAAATGTAAAAAGTTATTTTCCTACACAGTTCTTTTCTTTTCCAGACTTGTGTTGTGAATAGGTGTGGTTGTTCTGTGTGTTGTACGTCTCCAGTTACACAGGTGATTGCGTTGCTGACATCAGAGCCAGCTCTGCTCTGGGATACGGATTCCCACATGTCAGCTATCGTGTTCAGACAGACACAATGACGACAAACTGGCACTGAAGGTGATGAGGTAGACACCATCTGTGCCTGTGCGTGTATGCAGGGTGTGTTCCCTGCCATTATGAGGTTTAGCTGCAGCACCAGAGCCGTTTTGTGCACCACCTAAGCCGAATGAATGGAACTAAAAAAGTTTAGTCTTTAAACTTTTTGAGTGTTCTAGCTTTTCCAACGTTTTAGACACACATATGGTAATAATAACGGTCCAAAGCGATGCGAAAAAGATACACAAAAGTAGCACAAACAGACACCAAATGACCACAGAGACCCAAAACAACCCCAAAGAAAACAAAAAATTACAACAACAAAAAATAAATAGACCACACGACCACAAAGAGATGCAAAAACCCCAAAAGAGACAAAATGTATAGGGAAATAGATTTATTAGAAATTGAAAAACGTCCCATTTTCTTGAGGAAGGACGCCTAAACCCCCTTATGGTGTTTTTCCACTACATGGTACCTGCTCAGCTCAGCTCAGCTCGGCCGAGGTGCCCCGTCCTCCTTGTTCCATTGCAGATTCAGTACCGCCTCAAGCGTGAGGCGTGCGTGGCTGGTCGTCACAGCGACGCCGCAGGAATCTGCCGCGACCTAACGCGACATACACACACAGAACGTCGAACGTGTGTTGTTTTTGATTCTCGGCATGTGGCCGTTTGCTAGAAGACACGTTTAGTTTCTAAAGAAGCTGGAGGCAGCAAAAGAAACGCTGCTGGCTAAACTATTTAAAGAGGGGGGGGTTTGTTCAGGACACCCCCGTCTGTCGCTAGCGATGACAACGCAGTGATTAGCGACGATTCTCTACAACCAATCAGCAGTCTGCAGGTTTTCACCTCACCTTTTGGTGTCGCCTCAGCTCGCTGGGAACCTGGACGGAGGAGATTCTAAAAAAAGTACCAGTTGGCAGGTGGAAAACCAAATAAGACGAGTAGAGGCGAGTCGAGCAGGTACCATGTAATGGAAAACCGCCATTAGTTTTCCACAAAGCTAGGGAAAACACTGGTGTGTGTGTGTGTGTGTGTGTGTGTGTGTGTGTGTACCTACCAGGACTGAGTGCATTCCCATGTAGATCCGGCTGACACAGACCAGCAGACACCAGCAGAGAGCCAAGCAGAAGCCCAGCATGAACGGGTACTGTGGAGGTGAAAGGACACACTTTTAAAACACACACACACACACACACACACACACACACCCCTTGGAGATTAAACTAATGCGGCAGTTTGCAGCATTACAAACACAATGGCAATGGCCTATGATGAATATCATAGGCTTTCTGATTAACTTATACATCCATAAAATGTTAGTGATTTTATTATTATTAAAAAAACAACCCACACAGTTATTGGAGCCCTAAGTGGTTGTTTTAATATTGCTTTTGTTTGACCATCAGCCAAAAACAAAACCAAAAAAATGTATTGAATGCAATTACAATGACACAAATAAATCTTATAACCGACGCCATGATGAAACAATACACGTTTTTTTAACTTTGAAGACCAATCTGTTTTGCAAATGTTTTGGGAAGGAAAGACTCACAGGGATTCACACAATGAGTTCTGGTAACCTTTAGGCATAAAGTACTAAATGTTTTTAACATATTATAGCCAGGGCTTTAAATCAACAGCTGCCAACCCGCCATATGTGGCCGGTGATGAATGAAGCTAATTACACTGCATATGTTTGAATCGGGCCAGCTGCAGAGACGATGCGACGGGACGGGTCAGTGTTGCCAGATTAGTCGGTTTGGGCGGTTTTGTGCGTGGGTCACATGAATGCAGGGTTTATAAGGTTTAGGTGCAGCACCCGAGGCCGTTTTGGGCAGCACCTTAGCCAAATGAATGTGACTAATGATGGCAGTTTGTCCCCAGTGGACATCTTTAGCAGGTTTTGTCTTTCATCTTTTGAGAGTGTTATTTATTATCTGCTCAAGCTTTTCCAACGTTTTAGACCCAGATGTAGTGATAATAACAGTCCAAAACGATGTGAAAACGAGACTCAAAACTACCTCAAAGAGACACAAAGGGACTACAAAGAGACGCCAAATGACCACAGAGACCCAAAACAACCGCAAAGAAAACACAAATGACCAAAAAGAGACACAACTACAGAGAAGAGACACAAAAAACAACGTATGAGAAAACTGCATTTTTTGAAATTGAAAAACGTAACGTTTTGAGGAAGGACTTGGATTTGCTCAGATAATAGAGCTGCACACGGTTTTTGGTTTACAAAAGTAACTAAGTAAACAAAGTAACTACAATATGTCTTAAGCTTAACACATTTAATTTAATGTCTTTTCTCTCAACACCAAAACAGTTCTCTTTAGGATCCCAGCAAACCCCCCAACCAAAGAATAAACAGTCTCAAGTTCACGCGCCATGTTGGTTTGAAAGTGACGGTGTGTCTGTGGTGCTGGGCGTGTGTGAGTAAAGGAGGCCATCAGTACAAGCTGATGTACATCATCGGGGTAAGGTAATCGGGGGAAATTCCAACCCCCGATCAGTTAGAAAAATAAAAAGCCAAAATCAGCGCCGATTGTAGCCTGACAAGCCAGACCCACATCAAGATGTTGGGTCTGGGAACTCACCATTGATGGAGCAAATTACATTTGCTGCCGCTAGGGTGGTCCAGATTTCTAGGCTACTCTGATTGGACATCCCTAATCAAATGTACTATTTTTTTTTGCAAGTAAGACAGTGTTTAGGAGTTTCTTTGCAAGGTTTTAACACCAATAGTGTAAAGGAATTTTGGCTTTTTCAAAGAACTTACGAGCTTTACCATTGAGGTGTGCAAAACCACAAAGACAATAATGTTTCAGCTACACTACAGGAATTATATTAAATACATAAATCACTTTGAAACTCTCTCCATTTGCACTTTATGAACCCTGCTGTCCTTGTATGCTGTCCTTGTAGCGAGTGTTAGCCTGTACTAAAAAGACAGCGATAACACGGATGTTTATTGGCCATTTTACAACCTTCATTAGCCTGATGGATAAAAAAAGATAGAAAGCTGTTTTACTGCCAGCTGTGGCTGCTTAGCTCCAGCCTCTGAGTATGTTACTGGACAATTGTATTTCTGTCACACAGAGGTAACCTTTGTTCCAAAGAATGTCTGCGCTGTTGGTGAAGTACACAAACTAAGCACAGCTCAGATTAACCTGCATTTATCCAAAGGCTTGTGCTGGGCTTAATGGAAAAGTACATACTAATCTGGCAAATAATTGAGGCACACTTTCTGCCCAACACTTGCTAGAGTGCTAGTACAGATTGGTACATTAATCTTTTGTGCCATTGTTCTTTTAGTAACAAGTCTACAAAAGGTTTGGTTTTTAAGGATTGTCCTATTTGTTTTGTCTTTAAAATAAAGTTCCTCACTTACTGACTGACTGACAAGGCAACAAAGAAATAAAAACTCAGAGGCCACATTTATTTATTTTTTTACGATATGTTTTAGTCATGCCAGCAGTGTGGCTCTAAGGATGTTGGTTGGTCCACCAGCCACCAAATATTCCAACAACTATTGGATGGATTGCCATTCATTTCTCGTTACACACTTTGTTCCACTCAAAAATACTCTTTTTGGCAATCCCTTAATCTGTGGGTTTGGTTTATATGACTATACACACCTGCAAATAGGGCTGTGCAATTAATCGAAATGTAATCGTGATTATGATTTCGCCTCCCAATGATCACAAAAACAGAATAATTGAGAAAAACAATTATTTAGCTCATTGCGTTTTTTTCAAGTAAACTCTTATTTTCTCTTGTGTTCTGAATGAAAAAATAGTTTAAAGTTTAAATAGGAAAAGTATTAAGGCATATTTCACAGTTGGATAAGTATAATATAACATAAGTATATTTTACTGTTGATTTATTTAACTTTTCCCACTGTTTTTTAAGTTCAATAATTGACGAGTAATCGTGTTAAATTATCGTGATCGTGTTTCTCATAATCGAGCAGCCCTAGATGCAAAACTAATGATATTCCCAATAGCCAAGTGACAATGTCGTAAGCATTTAGCACAGAGCGGCTATGGCTGTACACTTCTAGTTCTTCTTTCCAATGCAGTTGGCATTAGAGATGTTCTCCGATACTGCCTAAAACGCTGGTATCGGTATCGGGAAGTACTGGAGTTTATGCACCAATCCGATACCACGTAATAAAGCCCTGAAGATAATCTACGTTAAAGTAGTTTATTTATGTTCTTTTTCCATTATAACTGACTGTCAAACTGGAGAATAACAGAAAGTTCTGGGGCATTCATGTTTCACAAAGAGTTTAACCTGAGCCAGACCAACAACAAAGATAGAAATCATATCACATCCATACAGGGATAGTAGTATACAGCTGTTAAAACATAATAACATATATGACACACTGGTATCAGATCGGTACTCCGTATCGGCCGATACGCAAGTTCAGGTATCAGAATCGGTATCGGGAAGCAAAAAATGGTATCGGACCATCTTTAGTTGGCATATGAGAGTTGTTATTTCTCATAGTCGTTACAATAATTTAGCATTTACATTCTAGCCATTTAGATCCAGAGTCAGAAGGGTCTTGCTCAACGACAGACCACAACAGTTGATCACAAGCTGCTGCATCAAATATGTGAGCGTCTGCTGACAGTCAGACAACTCCTGGGAGTCTCTCCTACAGGTCAGGGTTTCCCCTGCCATTACAAGGTTTAGGTGCAGCACCCAAGTCATTCTGGGCAGCACCTAAGCCGAATGAATGGAACTAAAAGACTGTTCTCAGATCTGATGATGGAGTTTGACTTCTTTAGCAGGTTTTGTTTTTAGCTTTTTGGGCATTGTTCATTTATTATCTGCTCTAGCTTTTCCAACGTTTTCTAGGAAATAATAATGGTCGAAAACGATGTGGAAAAAGTGATGCAAAACTACCACGAAGAGACACAAACTGACTAAAAAGAGTAGCCAAGTAACCACAGAGAACCAAAACAATTTGGGGGTTGGTCAGCACCAATCCTTACAGTCTATCTATGAACAGGTTACTCTAAAACAGGCAGACAGGAGAGTTGATGACCCATCCCATGCTCTACATGCTCAGTATGAGCTGCTGCCCTCTAGGAGGAGGTTCAGAGTCCCTCGATGTAGATTAAATAGATTTCAAAATCCATTTGTCCCTGCGTCAATAATGCTTTAAAATAGCAGATACATTGATGTCTAGGTCAAGACGGACTGGGAGGATCTCTTTGCTTTTTCTACTAGGGGATTATCACTTTTTAGGAATCTTGCTGTGTTGTTTGTTAAATATATGTATGTTGTTTGTCTGTACGTATGTTTCTAATGGTAATGGCAGCAGCGGAGGAGGGGGATTAGCCCAAGCTAAATTTTCCATTGTGGAACAAAAAAGTTTCTTATCTTATCTAAAATGAGGTCAGTGCAGGCCAGGGGGAGGTTTTGGTTGAGAAACGGGCGTCTTGCTGTGTGTGAACGGCCGTGTTGGCATGCCCGCTGTGGCCCGGAGCCTGTGACCATGGCGGTGCTGCAGCGGTCGTTTTATGGACATGGTGGTTGTTTTTTTTTGTGTGGCTTGTGGTTCTCTGCACACTGCTTATTGGCCGTTAGCCTCAGTGAAGGGTTTGATCTGTGCTCCCTCACGTGACATAGAACGTACATACATATACACACACCCAAACCACACAGCTCCCAGGGTGTGCTGTGTTTTACTTTTAACACTGCCAAGATGTAAACTAATCGTGTTCGAGGCTATGCACAAACCAAACTTGTGTGAATATCTGTCTTATGTTGGAAGTCCTTAATACCGCAGAAAAAGACTGAGGCCAGACCTAATTGCTTTTAATCACTTTCACCATATGCTTAATTTGATGATTAGAAAATGAAACATTTGCAGCTCCAGATGTCAACAAGAGAAAAACATCATAAAAATCTACAACAAACATGGTTTTTCTTCTTTTGAATGCAACAGCAGAGATTTTAGGTTGACATTCAATGCAATCTGAATGAAAACACAATGTCAAACTCAGGGCTGCAGTTAGGAAATGCTATACTGTTAAATGTATTTATGCTCACAGGAAAAGCTGTACTGTTCCCACCTAGATGTTCCAGCTCAAGGGAGGAAGTCTCACACAAATCCTGTTTACCATGATGTTTTCTCTTCTGGCTCAACTGGGCGATGTAATGAGAATTTATATGACACATTGTGCTAAAACCTATTGATGCCTTATCTTTCTGGTCTGACTTTTCAGTCCAGCAACTCTTTAACTCGATTTCTACCTGGATTTAACATCCGTCCTGAGTGATCCGGTCACAATTGGACAGCTCTAAGTACTAAGAGTTTAAGAGTTTTCACCTGGCAGCAGAATGTGTCTCCAAATGTGGGCAATTGGACAGCTCTAAGTACTAAGAGTTTAAGAGTTTTCACCTGGCAGCAGAATGTGTCTCCAAATGTGTCCTGAGTGACCATTTGTGATCGGATCTCACTTCCCCATACAAATAAACACGGACATCATGACCGTTTGCATATAGGTTGGTGTGTGTGTGTGTGTGTGTGTGTGTGTGTGTGTGTGTGTGTGTGTGTGTGTGTGTTGCTCACACACCTAAATCATACAGTAGAAACATGCAATGACTAATGAAAAAGTGCTGTCTACAGTCTTTTTTGTGTGCCGAAAGGCCTAACTTTTCTCTGTGTGACACGGTGGCGGAGTTATTATGTGTGTACCTTACATTTTATGAACCTGAAAATAAAGACGTCTACCGGCGGTCACTGGGACCTTTGAAAGTGTTCAACATTTAGTACTTTTGTAGCTTCTAACTGAATCTCTTACTGCTGAAGAGCCAACATTTCCTGATTTTGGTGATCATATCAAAAGCTTTTAAATAACAAAATAACGGGGGACTTTTATTGGGGAGAATTTATAGGAGATGAAACGTCCGCCGTTTTACAGCCGCTCCTTTGACCACCTCCGTCGGCTTCTAAATAGAAACAGCAGACATTGCGACGTAAGAACAGGAATGTCTGTAGCAATTTCCTACATATTCGTGAGTGTGGTCTGAGTGACCGGGTCTCAATGCGCCCCTAGGTGCATTCACACCTGTGCTTAGAGCTTTCCACTTGTGATCGGATCACTCAGGTCTGAATGGGGCCTTACATTCCTGTGTCTCCTTTCCATTTTTCTTTCATCCCTCTGCTGGTCTCACCAGCATGTTTCCTTGGATTAGGGTTGCACCTAAATCATGGTTGCAGCTGTCTCGGTGGTCCTGCTCCGCGCCCTGCTATGCCCTGTTGCACCCTGCTATGCTCTGCAGTGCCCTGCTACGTCCTGCTGTGCCCTGCTATGCTCTGCTGTGCCCTGCTATGTCCTGTAACGCCCTGCTATGTCCTGTAACGCCCTGCTATGTCCTGTAACGCCCCTAACTCTTGTTATGATTTGATACTATAAATAAAATTGAATCTGCTCCCCGTCCCACTCCTGTCCTCAGCTCTACCTCTCATCCTCCCCTCTTTCCTGCCTCTGCAGTCTTTGTTCTCCTTCTTCCTCCCCCTCACCTTTCTGTATTAATCCCCTCTTCTCTCATTGCCCTCTAGTCTCATCTTATCTCCTCTCATCTGCATCTTTTCTCTACTTCCTCCCTCTCTTTTGCGTCCTCTCTCCTCCTTACCTCTCCTTAAACTGCTCTTTTCTGTTCTGTCCTTCGTCCCCTCCCTTATTCCACTCTTACCAGTATCTTCCATAGAGACATCTGGCTGTAGTTAATGTCTGAGCTGGAGGAGGGCGGTGGGATGGGACCGCCTCACTGTGGCCCATCTGAATCCAAACATTCCTGCTTTGCTGAGACGAGTCAGCTGAGGCAGGGAAACAGCAGGAACGCTCACAACCAGCAGGGGATGTAAAGGACAAACCCTGAAATCTACTCTCAATTAATCCTGGTTCCAGTTAGTTATTCTGTAATCTAGATCCTCCCTAAAAACCTGCAAAGAAAACTACGACAACTGCTTGGTACATATGCACCAGAAAGACAGAAAAAGACCCCGTTCAGCCCCCCATCACCTCATCCTAACATGTAAATCCAGAAATAAGTTCTGATTTGCAAAGACAAGGGGGTGATTGAGAAAGATGCTACTACCACTTAATGTTCAACCAAATCACCGGGCTATTTTTGTAGAATGCAAGAACAAACCCGTTTGGAAACATTTGACCTATGCTGCTGGAATATCTTGCATCGATTATTTTCCTGATCCGTTGGGTTTAGAACTTTAAATTCTGTTGTTGCCTGTGAATTTTTTGGAAATAAGAATCCATTGATGAATCCGACAAAAGTTCCATTTTATTAAGTTATTAGTGAAGACAGACGGCTTAAAGGGAGGATATAATAGCGTGTTCTAATTGTACTCGGAAGTCGGATTTTTCCAAGGCCAAAGTCGGAAACACGCCCCCTGACCTCGGATTTCCGAGCTCAGAACTCAGACAGCCTCGCAGTACCCCGAGCTAAAAATCCAACATGGCTGCTCCGTGCATCAACAGTAGTGAAAGCTGTAGTAATACTAGTGTCTTATTTGTGTCTCACTAAATCAGTCGTACACACAGTCCTGTCCAGCTTCTATCTGCGGACATGTTGCTACACTGTTTGTATGTACAAAAACACACCCTAATGCATTGTTATCAACTGGTATTGCTAACAATGGCTAACCTGGCTAGAGCTAACCCCACAATGAAAAATCTGACTTGTTAAATGGATCGCATTCCCAGCTCTGGCTTCCGAGTACCGATGGTAAATGGATCGCACTATAGCCTACTTCTGGAGACAATGCAGACGTAAGGTGCAGTTTTGTCAGTGTTCATTGCAGGTATCTGCATATTGAATTTAAGACTATTTTAAATGCAAAGGCAAAGTGAAACAATGACATGTAAGACCAAAAGAAATGTGAGAGCATCAGGCTCAAAAAGTCTTATCTGGTGTTCCACACAAGTGAGTCAGCAGTTTGTATTTTAAGACCTTGAATAGTGCTGTTTTGTTCAAAGTGTTTGGACATGGACATGGAAGTAAGGCTTTGCCAAATTTGAGAGCTTTTCTGAAATGCCATGCATGTTTTCAAACTCAGGTTGACGGGTAGAGAAAGACCTGTGAGGAGATATGAGAGGGCTACAGACACTAAATCAGTCTTATCTTGTTGGAGCCCCTCACTCGGAGGTCAGGGGCCGCCTCTCTTATCTCCTGCTCCGGCAGACAGATGGGGAGGCAGAGAGCCGTAAATCAATCTCACCCCTGCTCCTGCCTGCTCTGATTCAGACAACACAATACAGGGCTCCCACACAGTTTTCTTTCTTTCTTTACCCACACCAAGGTTAAAGGCCGTTTAACATCAAGCAATGATTTGGAGAACACAGTCTTTTCCCTAGCTTTCTGGGAGACTTTTGTGCGCGTTACTTCCTGAAGAAAAAGTGTCGTTTTTCAATTAAATGAAAATGCAAGAAGAAGTGGTAATCAGTGCAGTCTCCGGCCTACTAACTACAGGTAATTGTTGCAAATTGTTGAAATAGAACCAACGTCTATTTTTCACGCGACATGCAAGCGTGTTGGAAGCGTTTCCAGACAAAATAGACTACGAAAAGATGTTTATATGTCATTTTAACACAAATACATATTAATAAATGACATGTTGATGTTTGAAAGTCTCTAGGTTTTGACATAAATGCAGATATAAATATAATAATTAAAAAATAATAATAAATAATTATCAACTTTCTAATATTGCACCTGTCAATATAGAATTAAATATTCTGGAGCCTATTTTGCCATCAATACTGCCGACGTCGTCTTTGCTGTAATCAGATCAGTATATATTTATGTTTAACATGGTATTTCATTTTATCAATAGGAAATATACATGTGTACAGACAAGGCTAGCAGCAGCAGCGCCGCGTCACATGTTTCTGGTGTGTAAAGACATAGAAAAATCCACGCAGCGGACACGCAGCAGAAACGCCACGCTCACGCCACGCAGGCAGTGTGTAGCCGGCCTAAGAAACATGGCAAATACATTTGACAAGCAGGAACCAATGAACTTTGCCATTATTGGTGAAACTACGACTTAATTGATTATCAAAATTGTTGCTGTATTTTCTGTTGATCTGGCCTCTACATTTTGTATCCATCTTCTATGCTGTGTATTAAGCATTAAACTGTAGCATCACAGGACTGTCAGCTGGCTGTAGAACTGCAGACTTTTAGCCTTGTTGTAAACACAATGAGCTTGATTTCACAGCAGTGCAAGCATTAAAGAGTCAACAAATGTGCTCATACAGCTCAACAGCTGCGGCTGTTGGCTTCTGTCACTGTATCCACTGGGTCAACCGCACATTAATTGGTAAGGATGCCGCCTCAGAGGGCAGTGATCCTGTATCAAGAGTTGCCACATGGCACATCAATAGACTGTGCTGTGAGATGCTGGTGGGTATGCAGAGACAAATGCTGGAAAATGTGACATAGGAAACTGCAGTATTTAATTTAAATAATTTTTTTTGTGTTGTAGTTTGTTTATATTCAGTTATTACAGGAACTGAATATATACATTGTTTTCTTAGACTTGGTTGCCAGTTTATTCGTGTGTACCAAAGACGTCACTTCAGGCATTCCCGCCGCCATATTTGTGTCCGAAACAGCAATAGAGCTACATAGAGCTAGGCTACAGATACGCAAGTTTTTAGATACAGGCATGGCAACAACGCATCTAAATGAGACAGAAAGACATTGGATATTGGTTGTGATTCATATTTATTACCCTCCAATTGTATTTTGTCCCTTAAAGGGTAACTACCGTTTTTTTCAACCTGGAACCTATGTTCCTATGTTTTTGTCTAAGTGACTGATGGGAACAACAATCTTTGACATTGGTCCAGTATTAAGAGAGATCTCTGCAGTCGGCAGCGGAGAAATAAGCTACAATGTAAGTTAATAGAGCAATTGTCCAGCTTCTATTTACCTTCACAAAAGTGCTCGTTTTGCCACTGACAGGCTCAGATTAATATTCTAAGTGTCTGACAACATTATGGAAAGGATCCCTTCAGAGACAGACCTTTAAAACCTCTTTAAGACCTTTCTGTTTAACCAGAAACAGCTCTGAGGTTGCTAGCGCTAAACTCACCAGACTCCATTTAAAAAAGACAATACTTTTAGCGTGTATAGTGCCAACATATTTTCACATGTAAAACGGTAAACTATGTGATTATTTCAACCAAAACTAGAGTTGTGATGGTTGGAAAAGTGGAAAGATGACTCAAAACATCTTTTCATAGTTTTATTTTGTTTCTGTCGACTTTGAATGAAGTGTGTTTTACGATGTTAAAATTACTGTTTATTTACATGGAGTCTGGTGGGTTTACGCAATTTCGCGGCTGTTTTTATGTTTAAAAAAAGGATCTTACTCTTTAACAGTAAGGTCGACCTCCTTAGAAATCCTTTCCATAATGTTGTCAGACACTTAGAATATTAATCTGAGCCTGTCAGTGGCAAAACGAGCACTTTTGTGAAGGTAAATACAAGCTGGACTACATTGTAGCTTGTTTCGCCGCTGCCGACTGCAGCGATGTAGCTTAAAGGTGCCGTAGGTAGGATTGGGAAGATCCAGGACTTAGCCAAAAAATGTGAACATTGACAACTTCTCAGTCCCTCCCCCCCTTTCCGCTAAAGCCCAAAATGGTCTCCTAAGCCCCTCCCCCTACACGGGAGAATGAATGTGCATGAGCAGTGATTGGCACACAGTTAGACCCCCCCCCCTGGTCCTGATTGGTGCATCTGAACAGGGAGCTGTGGATTTTTATAAATCTCACTCCAGGCTGTAGGTGGAGCCAGAGGAGCTGGACTTTTGTTTAAATGACCTGCTTCATGTAGTTCTACTGGAACATAGGGTCAGTTTCAGCAAATATGACAGAAAGGGAGTTTTAGAAGGCTTACCTACTGCACCTTTAATACTGGACCAATGTCAAAGCTTGTTCCCATCAGTCACTTCGACACAAAAACATAGGAACATAGGGTCCAGGTTGAAAAAAAAAAACAGTAGTTACCTTTTAAAATCTGCTAAGCGTCTGCCCCAACTTACTTTTCCTGACATTTACATTTACCTTGTAACGTTACATAATCCATCCCTATACAAGAGTACAGATGCCTATCAATACGCTGTTGCAGGATTGGTAAACGACACCAAGATATGGCCCAAGAAGAAAAAAATATTAAATGCTTTAACAGGACATCAACCGTGTAATGTCAGCGACAAAGTACTGTGACGTCAGGTGGTCCCTATGAATTACTTGAAATACTTGTATTACTTATAATGTTTAAAAAAAAAAAAATAATATTATATTACTTATAATGTTGATTTATGAATGATGAATTTTGTTGATACTGTTTTAGAGGTGTTGATTCAACTTTATGGACTTTTGGAGACTAGTTTGAGATGCTGTTGAAATAACTAAAAGGTGTTTCTATGTTCCATATATCCTCTTCAGTGTCTTTACTTTGACCCAACTGTTTGAGTAGAGGGCTCCTTCCCAAAAATGTGTCTATAAAAGTGCCAATGGGCCAGTATATAGGCTATTGTGTTTTTACTCAAGTACTAGACTCACCCTGCTGCTCTATAACGCTCATGCATTTACTGGTCTGCTAAAGGTTGCGTGAGATCATCCCAGTGTTGATCATCATCAGTTGTTGCTAGTGTTTCCGAATATGCAAATAAAAGGAACCTGTGATGTGTTGTGAAACATCACAAGAGGAACTTTCTCAGTTTCTTTTGTTGAAATCATGAGGAATTACCTTTGCCAACTTCCCTTTCTCTGCTACTGCATTTCATATTCCATTTCTTTTCTTTCTTTTTTTTTAACACTTTGACGGCATGTAATATGGTTTTACTGTACCTCCCAGCGGCCGTAGGTCATGAAGAACAGGGAGAAGGGGATGGCGGTGCTCGACATGGCGTGTGTGGACGGCATGCTGTACTCAGAGTTGTAAAACATCTCCACTTTGACCACAGGTGGAGAAGCGGGCCGGGACCACCCGATCACATCCTTGGTGCACTGCCCCAGGTACATGACCCAGACCCACACCATGATCAGCCTCCTGCCCACAAAGGCGTCCACGTTCCACACGACGAAGGGGAAGAAGGTGATGTAAAAGAGCTCGTTTCCCAGTTCGGTTCCGAAAGTGAACATGTAGTACAAGAACCGGTTCTCGATGAGGAACTCCTGCCCGGCGTCGCCCGTTAGAGAGTTTTTGCGTAGGGGTTTCACTGTGCTGCTCTTCTCCGTTTGCCTCTCCTCTGTTTCGGTTGCCTCTGAAAAGTCCGGCCGGACCCCGCTATGACCGCCCAGACCCGCGGCGGTGGCCCCGGCGAGGCAACGGCCGATACTGCCCACACCAACCGTTTCTCCCTTGGCGGTCGAAGCGGACACAAGTGCCCCGTTCTGGGGAGCATATTCACTCTCCTCTCCTCTGTTTTTTGGAACATTTGAATCGGTGATCCTCTTTCGAACACCCACTGCTGCCGTTTGTGCTTTTTCCCCTTCCCCAGCTCCGATAACGGCCAAGTTTTCACTCTCATTTTCTTCGGTGATGTGATGATGGCAAGCACCGTTGTTGTGCGAGTAAGTCCGGTCTGCTTCCTTGCTACTGCTGCTGGTGGTGGTAACGTTACTACCAGCACAGACGGTTCTCGAAAATGAACCGCGTACTCCACAAAAGCGCTGAAAGCGGGCAACAAGGTGGGGGTCTTGCAGATAGCGGTACAGTTCTACAAAACGGTTACTTTTCTCCATATTTACTCCGGTTCACTCACCCCCCACACGGCTGAAAGAAAGAACACGGACTCCGCTACTTTCCCCCAAACAGTGGACGATGAACGTTAGCTGCTCTCGGCTAACGTTAGCTAGTTAAACCGTGTATCCTGGCAGAGAGAACTCTGAATCATTTTTAAACTACAACAAGTTATAACGGCGGGTAGTATTATTTAAAAAAAAAATGTTTCCGGTAAGACGATAACGGACAAACCGAACGGATCGGTTCTTGTTCGACAGCGTCCAGATGCGTTCAGTAACCGCTATCTGAGTAGTATCCTGCATCTGACAGATCTACGGAGCACGCAGGGGAGCGAGCCTTCCCTGGTGCCTTCTGGTGCTGTCGGAAATTTAGCAATTCTTTACTCACTTAAAACCAAACGGACACAGATTCTGGTCTATATATTACCTTCATGTTCTGAAGTGTTTTCGTTTAACAAATTATATCAAACTCTAAAATTATTAAGTTAGAGAAGTTTCCTGACTTAAATCAGAAAATATCGTATCAAAGAATAAGTAAACAAGTCCAAGACCCAAGCCTGACTGAACGGAATAGATACATATAAAAATGCTGTATAATAAAAACCTTTCGAGGTGAGCTGCATTGGAGAGACTTGGGCTCATGACCTCGGTAGGCCTATTTGGAAAAACTATAGCCCTGCATGTACACTGTATTCAAACTGCCTTCCTTTTACTTTGTCTTCTTTAGTGGTGACTTTGAAGTTCAATGTTTATTATTAACAAACACATTTTATTATCAAAGCTACATTTGTAGGCTTTGTTTGAAAACAAAACAACGAAATGTAAACAAAAATATGAACATGGTATAATAACAAAATCGTACGATAAAGAATGAAGACTTTTCTGTGACAAATCGACATTATTATCAACATTTAGTTTTTTGTTTTTTTTTATCTATCTGTATACTTAGCTGGCCATTTAGGATTTGAGCCTCTACATTTTGAGTTTGGTAGGAGCAAATGAAGGCAACAGTTGCGGCGCGCACGCCATAGATGTGTTCAAGACGTCACGACGTATCGTGACCGCGCTTAGCGTATCATTTGATGTAGCCTACACTTTTTATATTAATATGAACAAACAAACGTTCATATTAATATTAAAAAAAAAGTGTGAAACTAAATAAAGTAGATAGATTTGACTACTTCTACTGCTACACAATGCATCACAACCACAACACATACAAACATTGTCACTTCACGTACTTTATTTGATAATCAATCACCTGAAAAAAGTCTACTTGCCCTTTTTCAAAATAGTTTATCTTAAATATGGAATATACATTTTCATCAAAATATAAATTATTGTTTTAAAATATCAAGCTTCTCTTTAGTAGTTGCCTGCAGTTTGTTGTTGTTTTCCATTGTAGTGATTGTTATCAAGATCAAGACATTTTCAAACCCAGTGAAACTGCTGGACTGAACACTCAAAACACATAAAAGAGGATGAAAAGGATGACTCATTAATCTCCGTTGTCATACAGCAGATTAGTCAGCTTTATAAAGCACGCGCTGTGCCACATGAAATAATAAAATATCTTCTGACGACTTAGCAAAACTCAGTCTCTGTGACAACATAGCACCCGCTGCTACAACCAGGGGCCCGTTTCACAAAGCAGAGGCCTGGACTAGGAAGCAAGATTTGGCGTTACCGAGGTAACTTCAGGTTCAACCCAGGGTTTTGTGTATCACGACGGTGGATCACTTGTTACCGGGTTCAATCGCCGTGGTAACTTACGCTGAACACCTAACCTTTATGGTTATGTTGGAGAATAGAGATCAACCGGTGTAAAGGCGCTGACACACCAAGCTGATTATCGTCTATCGGACAGTCTGGCGAGGTCAGTGACTCGAGTCTGTATGCTGTGTCGTCGTGGAGGAGGAGCCGTCGGCCTTCATTTGGGCCGATTTGACTTGTTGAATTGGCCAGTGGGCTGTCGGACTCAGTGACCTGATCTGATTGGTGGAGAGCTAACCCGGGAATGATGAGCAGGATGAGCGTGAAGAACGCCTCTCAAAATCGGACTAACATCTGTTAAACTGACCTTTGTTGATCTGAAATGAAGACAGATTCAGCAACTGCACGGCCTGTTTCTCTCTTCACATGTTTTCAGAAACACGTTTCGGTGAACTATTTTAGTACAATATGAGATGGTATTCTGAACGAGCCGCCATTATGGTCTGGCTTTGATATTCGGGAGCAGCCAGACCCATGTGACGCGTTCCTCCAATTCAGTTTTCATTTTTTGGGCGACAATACAGATTATTACGTCTCGTCTCTTCGGTGTGTCCCGAGGTACTTTTTTGGACCAACTCGGGGAAACTGATCAGTCCGACTGGCTTTACTGCTGACGGTCGGCCGTCGGGTTGGTGTGTCAGGGCCTTTAAAGCACCGCCTACTGACCAATCCATACTCGGTTGATAACGGCGTCACCGTTCTTAGAAGATCTGGTGGAGCTCGGTGGGTGCAGAGAGAGAGGTGCGCTCAGAAAAGTTAAAACATTTAGAGACAGACAACCCGTTAACATTCCCTGATGGGTATTTTATGAAAGATATAGATTTTCAGCGGAGGGAATTACATTGTGTGTTGCCAATGCGCACATCAGTTTGAATTATGTAGTACTATTTCACGATCGCTTACCACTGCCATGGTTGCAACTAAAATAAAAGGCTAAAGCATATGTGGCTCTGGTAGATGTTTGTGATTGGTCGTGCCTCTTTTATGTGACGCGCGTCGCTGGATTGCGAAACCCTGGGTTGATTGAACTAGTTGATAACCAGCGTCGTGAGGTTATGCAGGACCGCGGTTGTTAGGTTAGGTGAAGACGGGGAACTGAAAGAAATCCAGGACATGTTGATCTGGATTTGTAGTAGGCTACAGAGGTCTGTTTCAGAAAGCAGGTTTAGTGAGAACTCTGAGTTAGTTAACTCTGAGATGAGGGAAACAGAAAGAGAGGTTAATCAAACCTGAGAGAAAGGGGGAACTCCAGCCCTTCAGAAAGAGAGGGAACTCAACCTCAGAGTCAGCTACTATGGTAACTTAACCTCAGAGTCAGTTACTATGGTAACTCAACCTCAGAGTCAGCTGCTATGGTAACTCAACCTCAGAGTCAGCTACTATGGTAACTTAACCTCAGAGTCAGTTACTATGGTAACTCAACCTCAGTTTGTTATCTGCATGAATAAATAAAGTGTTGGTTTATTAACCATGTTAGGCAGACTTTTTCTTGAACATGGCATTTCCTTTTGTCGATGATCCCGTTGATGAAGAAGCTGTATTACTTCTCAGGGAGTTAAACATACGTCTGGAGATGATATTGAGGCCCCGACTATAGATGCATTTTCATTTCCAGATGAGCCTAGCCTATTTGAGCGGTATGGTTTTTCTTCCCAGTCTATCAGTTATGTAGCCTACATAACCTTATCCGTCCTCATATCACTAACGTCACCCATCGTGAACATGCTCTACATCCCAGCAGATTCTTTGTGCCGCATTACGTTTGGTGAGGCGGAGCATTTTTGTAAAGCCAGTGTAGCAAAGAGCCGTCAGAAGAGTGTGACTCACTCTGAAACGTTTTTTAAACGTTTTTGTAGTGTTCCCTGGACACAAACCAGTAAGAGCCATTAAAAAGAATTAAATGATTATAAATTATAATTATACATTAGAATTCTGTTAATGATGGTGCTGCAGCCTCAGAATGGGATTAGTAGTAGTTTACTTTTTCGCCTGCAGGATTGCACCCAAATGAAATGATAGGTGTAATATTATTGCCACTGTTCATCACCCCCCCAACCAGCACCGTCAGACACCGCCTACCAAGAGCCTGGGTCTGTCCCAGGTTTCTTCCTAAAAGGAAGTTTTTCCTCACCACAAATGCTTGCTCTTGGGGGAATTACTGGAATTGTTGGGACTTTGTAAATTATAGAGTGTGGTCTAGACCTACTCTATCTGTAAAGTGTCCTGAGATAATTCCTGTTATGATTTGACACTATAAATAAAATGGAATTGAATTCAATACCATTCCAGTTTTCACCAGTAATATTACAAGTTACCTGTGATTAAATATGAAATTAATACACTATATTACAGCTTACGCATAGACTCCAACAGCAATTTTCTCTTTTTTAACAAAATATATATTCAAACTCACTGTATGTGCGCATGAGTAGTTCCAGTTCCAGAGGGATAAAGTATGCTGATCAGTTTGTTTGTGGTTGTTACCATGGTGAATCGTAGTATCATGGCTCCATTCATGCTGCCTTTTTATTGTGGTGGTGCACGCGCGTGAACATACTCTGAGTTGATTGAACCAACTCATATCAGCTGTTCTGGAACCGAGAAGTCAGAGTTTCCATCTCAGGGTAAATCAACTCAGAGTTCAGGGTCAGACTCAGAGTTTGGTAAACCTCCTTGCTGAAACGAGCCCCTGGACTGATAGTAAAAAATATGGAATATAATATCTAAAGACATTCTGTGCTCTGAAATTCAGCTTCAAAACACCATGGGGCTGAAAATCGATCACGTACAAATGATTTGGTAGCAGACAAAAAAAGTTGTTTTTTACTTCTTAGAGCTCAAGAGAATGAGAGGAGATGCCAGTTTCCCTCAAAACATGAAAAAGGGAAAACAAATAAGAAACATGATTCCTCTTTTCTGTAACACTTTAACCCCCTCCTGTTTAGTATTACAAGCACTTTATAAACCTTTAATAAACGGGTTAAAACACAGTTGTACGCAGATATAAGGGCACTTTAAGTATTTCTTAATGTATAGTATTTGTTGTCAATTGTAACTTCTCCTATGAAGACATCTTATAGTATTATATCTGCATTTTACGATATTGTCAATAATTTTAATACAGCAGCCTCCATTTATGGGTGCCTACCTATGATGTGTTATAAACCATTCATGTACTGCTTATGAATGCTAAACAAGGGGACTTAAAGTAAAATGTTACCATCTTTTCTTTTCATCCACTTGCATTGTAAGATTTGAACACATAAAGGGCTTCAAGATGAATTATTTCACCAGCAGAGGGCGGCAAAGTAATGCAAAACACAGGACGTCAAATACAGAGAAAACAACTTGTCTTCCCTACAGGCAGTAAATGCATCTCTCAGAGGACGGAGTACCATGAGATAGCACGGCGATTCACACAGTCCAGGGAATGTTACACACAGAATATTTCATAAATCACACAGTAGCATAAAAAGATAACAGAAGCATAACAGCACATATTCATATTCTCCACGCAAGTTAAGGTGCATCAAAAAAAGTAGCCTGCAGTCTGTAAATCCCTGAATAGGCTCACGGTTCACATGAGCAACGATAACAATAAGAATCAATTACACAACATCAACAGCCGGCTTTGAGTCTCTCACATTTGCACGTATGATAAAATGGCAGTGGCGCTGCGACAGAGTTTGACATCAACCATCAGAGACCAACCCACGTTGATCCTGAAGCAGAAGGAGAATCTGGGTTGTTTCTTTCTCAAATCCACTGCTGCCTCTTAGCAAAATGAAGAGAGGAAGTGACATCCTGGCAAACCCCCACGGCACATTTTCCTTTTAAAGGTTGTAGGTGGAGAAACGACTGTAGCTTTCCTCCTGGCGATCATGAACAAACAGTACATGTCCACATGCCTGTATCTTGAACTTACCCCGCATTTCTAAAAACTTTGAAAAGAGGCAGCGAGGTGTGGACAGTCAGCCGTTGTCGTCCAGGTTGTAGAGAAGGACCTGGTGGTTGGGCGTGAGGCCCGGGCAGGTACCCAGGCTGTACAGGGCTGATGGGTAACAGGGCACCAGCCGGTAATGCTGCAGCTCCTCCAGGCCAAACGCCGGTGAGCAGCAGTCCATCACCAGCACCTTCACCCTCTTCCTGTCCGGGTACAACAGCTTCCGCTGCCCCCTCTCTCCCATCACCGCCTCTTCTTCTCCTACTTCTTCTTCCTCTTCTTCTACCTCATCTTCTTCCTCCTCCTCCTCCTCCTCCTCCTCCTCCGCTTCGGCCTCCAGCTCCTCCTCCTCATGGTGGATCTTCCTCAGCAGGTTGTTGATGAGGACGGAGCGCCGTAGGTAGGCCTCTGGGTCCTCCAGGAACCTCAGCTTCTCCAGGGACAGCTTCAGGATGCAGCTGCGGTCCTCCTGCAGTATCAGGTGCTGCACACGACAAACACAAAGGCCGTTAAAGGTACAGTGGTAAGTGATGTTAATCCAATACACTTTTTTGTCAAATTCAATTCAACTATCTCCTCACAGTCACCTAGCTCTCTATTTTCTGTGTGCGCTAAAAATAATCTTCTGTTAAAGGACAATTCCGGCACAAAATGAACCTAGGGGTTAATAACACATATGAACTGGCATTGCTAACAATGGCTAACCTGGCTAGAGCTAATGAAAACAATGAACACAGTGACACATTCAACTCGGGTGTGACGTCATTCCCAGCTTTGGTTTCTGAGTTCCGAGGAAAATGGAACGCACTATTATCTGTCCATGAATCTGAGGGGGGGGATATATTTGTTTGGCAGTTGAGTTCAATATCAACAATCTTTGTGCAGCATGGCTCACTGCACCTTTAACCATCATCTTAAGCACTTTAGAAAGAGGATATCAGCGTACATTTTTAGCTCATTCCTGCACATAAAAGTCTCAGGGTCAATGCTAAAACACTCATGTGCTTCGTGTCGTTTTCTTTTGCAGACGTCAGCAGGTAATCAGAAAAAGCAAACATGGCAACGTGTTGTGGCACTTGTTTGTCCTTACTAACTCTTGAGCCAAGACGTTCCAAATTTTATGAAACAACCACGAACATTGAAGGATGTAAATGATGATTAACTCCATGGGAAACGATTCAAAGGAGACACAGGAAGCCTCCAAGCTGCAACACACAACCTTTAAATCTTGAAGTCGTTTGTAGTCCATAGCCGAGAATTCAAAAAAGAAGCAGTGTGTGGGTCTTTTTTTGTCTTTCATTGATTGTTTGGAACGTACGTTTTAGTCAGCTCTGACAATGCAAGTGTGTTTTTAACTTTTCTGGACATTATCAATGAATGTAAAAGGGGAACCAGCCATTCAAGAGAGCAAAACCGTTATTGTGATTAACATGACGTCATCTTGCTAATCTTAATATCTGATCTGGATATCAATGTGAAGTGAATTCTGACATGAACATAAACGTATCATCTGCATAGACGCGGAGAAAGAGTGGAGTCGTATTATCGACTCCTGTGTATGTAGTCATTGAAAGCTGAAGGACAACATATAAAGAGTAAAACAAATGTAATGGGAAACAGGCACCGCTGGAGTTGAAGGTGAGGGTCAGGGATGACAAACATGAAGCAGAAAGGCGAGAGGAAATAATGAGAATGCACAGAAATAAGTAAAAACCTGCACACAATGCAAAAGTCAATACACATTGAGATGGGTCATGGTTTCTCAACACGTAGCAAAATCAAATTACACGATCGGCCTGAAGATTAATGGTGAAAAGAAAATGTGGACAATAAGAGGGACAGAAGAGGTTCATACTTTTTGAAAATATCCATGTAGGCCTCCGTGTAAATCCTCCTCCTCCGCATATTTCCTCTTGAAGTAAGCAACTTTCGACGTTGTTGAATGGTTTGGTCTCTCTCACAGGAAAGGGGCTGCTGTAGGCAACAAACAAAAGATTAAACTACAAATCTAATAGAGGGAATGATGGGAAACTGATTTTCACCCTACAGCACCATTCGAAGGGACTAAAGTCAAAAACTAATGTACTATATAGTATGTATTCCATTTTACATTCAATCAACTCAATGTTCAAAAACAATGATTTTCAAACAATGAATCAAATCATATAATTAGATTGCTGATACTGATACCTATATTTCTGGATTAATGGTGCTGAGGAACAATCATTTATTTACCAAAATGCCCTATTTTTATTCTTTTTCTTTTGTTATATTGTTAACTCTTTATACGCCTCTGAAAGGACATCTAGATTGTTAAGTGTGAAAGTTAACTCTTGACCTTTGAAACAGTAGTTTGACACAGAAAATATTTAAAATTCAGAGTACTAGCTCTCAATCGCAAACTCAAAATGTCAAACTATTCCTTTAAAATGTTAAAGGTTCTGTCATCCAGCAGTATTAAGTAAAGATGTATAAATATATAATAAACCAGAGTATGGTTTACACCTTGTCTAGGCAAGTTCCTTTATCATTTCAAAGGGATCATTTTGAAGCTGCAAAGAAAACTCCTGCACATTGTCTAACTTAAAAAAAAAAAAGTTTAATAGTAGGCAATGTTTCGGTACTAGGCCATCTTCAGGCAAATCAAGAACAATGTCATAGTTTAAAACAACTTGTTGCACTGCCCACAAGTGGCCAAAGAAATAAATGAACACAGACAGGTTCAGTGTTACATGCAAAGTGGTGTAAAGTCATTGGGGGTAAATGAGGAAACAGATCAGATTACCTGCTGCTGATGTTCCACAGCCGGCACTCAGCTCTCTGAATCAGTGAGTGGCTCTGAGCCTCCACATCGCCCTCAGACTGCTGCAGGGAAGACACAGGTGAGGAGGAGGAAGAGGAGGATAGAAAGACAGCACCAAAACATCCAAGCATGAAACTACACATTTGCCAGAGCAGCCAACCTAACTTGGATTTATTTTCTGGATCCATAATCACATTTGTGCAACCTGGATACATTAATGTCCCACTTTTATTTAAAGTAGGACATTTGAAATACATTTTTTATTTACAACCAATGGTCTCTGACAAAAGTGCTGACATGTTTTGGTGTTAGAGCTTCTCAGAGCTTACAGGCAGCAGACAGCATCTCTGTTTGTGAAGGAACTTCTAATCATCACCTGCACACCAGCCACGGGAAAAAGGTAGGCTAAAAGATGAAATCAAATGAAAATAAAGATCAATGGAATAAACTTAAATCAATGAAAAAAGGCAACTAAATAAAATAGAATAAACATTTTATTTTATTTATTTGTATAAAATGTAATGTATAAATTAGGCTAACTGTCTTATTCATATCAATACAGATGCATTTTATTTCATATATTTCCATATCAAAGCACTCACAAACTGTATGTTCACTGCTGTACAATATCCTGATTTGACCCTTAAATGTTGTGTTTATCATATCTTTGCATAATATTTATAGAACTGCCTTTTCCAAAAATCTGCTGTGCCTAGAAGCTCATTTCAATTCAAGAAAGAGGAAGAGGAGGATAGATAAGAGGACGGTGTGTGTGTGTGTGTGTGTGTGTGTTTGTTATTTAAAACGTCAAAAATCAATCATAAACACAGAGTGGGACGCTTTATCGTTCAAGCTGCTGCAGTGACTCACACAGTTTTTAACATCTGACTGCAGCCCAAATTTTTACACTGTGGGAGAATGATGCTATGATGCATGAGCAGAGAGAGAGGCTGCGTGGGATGTGTGTGTGTGTGTGTGTGTGTGTGTGTGTGTGTGTGTAGCAAATATTTCCACTTGAAGCAGGAGGCTGTGTGCACAGGAGGTTGTGTTTCCTCCCTTAAAACCACCTTGTATTGCATTAAGATTGGTGGAAAAATGTGCCTAAACTAACAAAACTAACAGAAAAATCACCAAAACATCAACTTTTTGCCCTGTGATGGTGCATTGTTTTTGAAATCTCTTCTATTATACAAAGTATTACCTATAGGGTTATAAGGATCATCTTAGGATTCAAGACCATCTCATTTGGAGTACTGCCACATTCACTGGACATCATCAAGTGTGTTTTTTTTAGTTAGAGACCATTATTATCTTTTTTGTCGAATTTACATTTTATTTTGTCTAATTCTTTTTCTCCTTTGTATTGTGTTCTATCCTGTCTACAGCTATGCCTCCAGCAGCTAATGCAGTTTAGAAAGCTGCTGTTTTAAATACAGAACTAACGTTACCACCTATAAATCCGTTAAATGTCCGTTAAAGCGTCTTACCTTTAAAAATGTCAGTCCAGCAGCGGGTCAGTAAATCCCAGTAACGCCCTCTCTTTCTTGTGATATGCTCTGCTCCTTGTCGCCACATCTACCGTCCTCACACCGATTCAGCGACGCTCCAGCTCGGCCTGAAGTCAGAGCCTCCCTCGGTTCCCGCAGACACACACTCACAGACAGCTCCAGCTCCTCCGGGGTGAGACGCTCGCTGCTCTCCAGCCTCCTAAAATATCCCGTTCACAGCAACAGGAGACAACACACACCGCTCACCGCGAGCCCTCATTGGTCCTCGCGGAGGCAGATGTTTCCTGTTGCTAGGAGACTGAGTAAGCACGGCGATGACGCTCCAGCATCAATCCTCATCTTCCCGCATGCAACGCTACATGCTGTGTGTTCTCCTTTTTACCAACACAGAGCCCCACTGAGGCCCACACAAATAGGCTACTGTTCACAAAAAAAAGAGGCTGTGCAGGTTTCCATGCAGGCTACTTCATTGACTGCACTTTTTTATTTATTTATTTATTTTTTTTTATCTCAATATCCTGCTATTTAGGGCCCGAGCACCGATAACGTCGGTCGGCAATGGCGGCCCTATTGAAAGTGATAGGATTATTAGAACAGGGGTTGTAGCCGATTCTGTGGTCTGTCCCGGGACCATGGTCACCACTAGGGGCGCTAGAGACACTGGTCGCGACCAGCTCATCAGTGGTCGTGACCAGTTGCTCTGTGGCACGGACCAGTGGTCACAACCACTAGGGGCGCCAAAGACACTGGTCGCGACCAGTGGCACAGCGGTCATGACCAGCTTCTTACTGGCACAAAGGGCACTAAAATGACTGGTCCTGACCACCTCCTCTTATTGATCATTACTATTAATAGAAATCATAATAACAATGATTACATTATTATTAGTCGTAGTTGTATGAGTAGTACTATCGACTATGCAGGTCACTGTTAGCACATACAACAATTCTTAACCATCTTGAATCTACAAGGATTTAAGCTTCAACACTGGCTCTTGCATTATAATCTTTTATTATTTACAATATTGTTAGTAATAATCTATAATCATTTGGAAGACTTAGTACTTTTAGTTTAAAAGCATGCCGCCAAGCAGATACAGTATCATGCTGAAATACTCTAAATCTTATTATAGAAGTATTATTGGAATAGTACATGGTATATTGGAGATTAAAAACAAGATTAGTATTTCCTGGCTATTCATTATCAATGTTATTCAAAATAACTTGTAGATTACAGTGAACCAACGGCAGATCATTGAAGTCAGGAACATAAAGGAGGTTTCTGGTGTTGTGTGTAAAATACAAATGTGGCCATACCACCATACAGTATTAACTTTGAGAATGAATACCTGTTGTAGGCTAACTCCAAATACCAAAGCATCTGCTGTCAATGATTAAACTCTCTAATCTAATCTGTAATCTGTAATGGAAATCTTTACTACCAATCATGGGGATGATCTGTGTTTTTGTTTTTGCTGTAACTGTGGTAATGAAAGCCCCATACTCCGAGTTAAGACATCTGAATAGGACGGAGAGACGGACCAAAGGAAACAGATGGTGGACAGACGTTCCCACAACAGGGATCTTCTGGCTTTTATTGGCAACGACAAAACTTGGTACAAAAAGTGCTTTCTGGGTACCGCAAGGGCTCAGCATGCACGGCCCAGACCAGACCAGACCAGACCAGACCAGGACTGCAGGACTAACAGTCTCTACTGAGTCAGTGTCTCAGTTCTCTGTAGAACAGTTACAGGTTCCACTTTGGAACGAGGTGGAACGTTAAGCCAACTCCATTTTCAATATATATTTTTGAAAATGGATTACAAAAATAACTGTACATATGGTTACATTTATGTTGAAAATAAGCTCTGTTTGACACAGGCTTACGATATCTTAACGAACAGTGCTACATATTTGGGAAATTCTTTCGAAGAAGAAGATCAACACTACTACAGAGGTACAGAGCTGGAACCAGGAGGGGATTAGCCTAGTTTAGCATAAAGATGGAAAGATGACAGCTTGTGGTTTTTACAAGTAGTTACGTGTGACAAATGTTTAAAGTGGAATCTCTACAAAGACAGTACTGATTTAGTTCCATAGATTTGGTTATGTGGGGAAAAAATGAACTTTTAACAAGTTTAAGAGAAGTTCTGTTTGCTGTATTTAGTGTTTCACTTGGCTTTGGTCTTCGGTTTGACTTCCTGTAGGCCTGGTGTTGAAGTGAACCTGACTGAATGTGGTCTGACTTGGTCTTAGACCTCAGTCCTGGTCCAGGCCTTGACATTAAGGCCCTGTGGTCACCTTCCATTAGCATGCAGTCCTACAGCAGCATTCACAGGGAACAACAGGAAGGCTTCATGCAAATTTGGAGCATCTCTTTTTATCGTGGTGGATATGTTTCATCTCAAAAATGTTACAGGCACTTCATCATCAGAGTATTACAACGGTATCACATCTGCAGCACAATCTGATTGTCTCACATCTGGAATACAACCTGGGATCTCAAACGGAGCATGCTGACGCGTGAATACAAATAGAACTCCTGGGAAATACTAATAAGAACGTTAAACATTTACTATGTTAAAAAATAGAAATGAGATATTATAGATTCTGTACAACAACTCGACATGCATAAAATATATCTGGGCACTAAATATAGTTCATGTTCAAACTCACATGTATGAAGCCTTTTACTTTGTGGTGGTGGTGATGATGATGATGATGATGATGATGAATGTGGTGAGTTTGGTAGTAAAAAAACAAAAGTTTAGGATCACGTGTGTGTGCTTCATGAAGTTCAGGGTTGTACTTTCAGCAATTGAACATTTGTGTGATGGATTTATTATGTCTGTTTTCATTGGACAATACATGTGACTGTATCTCGTAGGTGTTCATTTGTCCAGTGGGTTCACTTTCCAAAATGAATTACAGACTGCCATCTCCTTAATCCCATACAATCTTGTGTTTTTGAGTAATCATTTGCGGTTTCGTCCAATCACAATCATCAAACTGAGCTGCAGTTCCATCATTTCTAAAGAAAGCTTTGTTGTCACCTGCCTGAAGAAAACAAACGCATCTCCTGCTCTCTCCCACTACAGTTTCTGTCTACACAAACAAATGTAATCCCCCCCCCCCTTCCGGGCTGAACTGCTGCCTTATGAATCAACGATGCTCAGCGGCATTACCGTCATCACACTGTACACAATTCTACAGCTGGAACTACCAATTACCACAGAGCGAGTGTTTGGAGGACACACACACACACACACACACACACACACACACACACACACACACACACACACACACACACACACACACACACACACACACACTTCCAGGGTGATTCACTGCATGTTATTAACAGCTGCAGTGAGATATTTAAAGCCTCTTTTTCAGCCCAGCGTTGATGGGTGTTGAAATGAGCTTTGCCCTGTGAAGGAGACGGAGGCCAGGCCAAATAACATCATTCGGTATCGATGAGGGAAGAGGTGCTCTCATCCCGACTCCAGCTGCTGCCACTTCCTGCCTGTAGTAGCACACGTGTCGGGAGAATATGAATGAGTGCTGAATATGAATGAGACGCCTTCCTCCTCCACTTGAATCATTAAACATCTTCACTTCTACCCTCGTGTTTGTTTCCGTCTCAGTATTTTATGGCCACGTCATCCTCCAGTGGTAACACGAATGCTAGTGAGGTTTTCATCCAACTGTAGCTCAAATCTGAACCAAATGTTCAGAAAGAAAGGAAAAAAAATCAGCAAAAGAAAATGCAAATGTATGCACATTTCAATCCAATACTGAGAATATATGGAGTTGGTGCATTGAGTTTAACAGTTGATGGATGTAGGCCTGATTCTCCAGCAGGTGCCATTAAAACCATTGCGAAAGAAGAGAGACACAATGAGATGATGGCATTACAAAGAGCTCCAGACAAGCTCAAATGGTTGGAAAAACAGGATGAAAGTATGTCATTTCTGTTTGTTACATTTGTTAATGTGAGGAAGGTTACAGTCTCCTCACCGCTGCAGTTTCTAGGAGATTGGGTTGAATTGATCCACCTCAGCCAGGCAAGATTTGAGACTTTAGAGTCACATTCTCTGATGTCCATAAAAGGTCCACAAATGACCATCACACTACAAGTCAGATGAATGAGTTTATAGAGCACAAACTATTGGTGGTTAGGAAAGTTAAGTTACAGGTGTGGCTAGACCACAGAGCCAGTGCTATGTGAGAAATGACTTGTGCTTGAAGAAACAGATGGCTGATACATGTGAGGACTGGCAAATGTTCCCGACCATATGTTACTCCCTTACTGGACTTACCGATTGGTTTGATACCATCATCACCATCATATATAGTTTCCACCATTCTCAAGTTTGTTTGTGTTCAGTTTGAGACAAAACTGTGTTTCTGAGAGGAAGCGACAATAATATTTTCAATATTACGTCTTCAGGACGTTGTATCTTTCTGGTTCCTGTCTGCATGAGTTTACCAACTGAACGTCTCGCTGTGCACTTTCACACCCACACACACACACACACACACACACACACCTCTACTCTGTGTGTGCTTTCTAACACAGCATTTCACTAGAAAAACTAAACTGCAGCGGCCTCGACTCACACCTGAGCTGCTTTAAACTGAAAGGACAAATTCTCAGCTGCTCTTGGAGGCCGATGGATCTTCTACAAAGGGTTGTTTTTGTTATTGAGAAGAAGTGAATTTCCGCAGGAACAACTTTCGCTTTTAAAAAGGTTTTACATGCCAAAAAAATAGTTG